>NW_014543246.1:460068-553992 GCF_000741045.1 Vigna radiata var. radiata | reverse complement strand
ACTATGTCCGGCCCTGGTTGATTTGCGCCGTGCGTCCACCCGGGTCCGCTATCTTTAGTAATCTACGTCGTGTCCCTGGATGTGCCGCCCGGCAACTAAGCCTTCGTTACCGGGCGGTCGTTCAGGAATTCTCGTGTATTCTTCATCACAGTCCGGTCCATACCGTACAAGATTGAAAAACGTGCGGTCGCTGCAATGCATTTGCCTTGAAGAAGTCGCAGAAATGATGGGTGCCATACGCGAAGCGTGTGCGAGTAAAACAGCCTCTGTGAACCTGAGTGAGTTGTTGATTGCACTCACCAACAACATAATGTCGAGATGTTTTATTGGACAGAAGTACGATACTCCCGATGGTAGTAAAAACTTTGGAGAGCTTGGAAGGAAGTGGTTGACTCAATTCACATCTTTCTGTGTAGGAGATTTCTTCCCTTCGTTGGGTTGGGTTGATGTTTTAACGGGCCAAATTCCTAAGTTTAAAGCTACTCTTGGTTTGTTAGATGGTTTCTTTGATCAGGTAATAGCAGAACATAAAGAAAAGATGACGAAGAAGGATGACATCAAATCCGAAAAGAAAGACTTCCTGGATATTCTTCTTCAACTTCAAGAGACCGATTCGCTTGGTTTTGAGCTCTCCCAAGATATTCTCAAAGCAATGCTAGTGGTTAGTCTTTCTCCCAATTTCTTCTTTTGGATTCTTAATTTGATAACACTTAATCATATATTGTTCGCTAAACAGAATGAGAGCGTCACTTCTGATATTCACATAAACCTTTTACTAGTCTTTAAAAAGCTCTATGTTTTCTTCTTTGTTAAATTTCGTTTTCTAGACATTGAAACAAAAACTGAACTGAGGTAGTGAGTTCCTTATAATTAATCGCTTAACATTGAGGTTTAATTCCCATTTTACATAATTTCAGGACATGTCTATAGCGGCAAGTGACACAACTTCAACAACTCTGGAATGGACTGTGGCGGAGCTGATGAGGAATCCAAAGAGCATGGAAAAGGCTCAAGAAGAAGTGAGAAGAGTGGTCGGGGATAAAGCAGAAGTTGATGAAGATGATGTGAAGCAAATGAGTTACTTGAATTGTGTAATCAAAGAAACCTTGAGGTTGCATCCACCAGCTCCTCTTCTTCCTAGAGAGACAACCTCTGCTGTGAAACTAAGAGGGTACGATATTCCAGCCAAGACAAGAGTAATGTTGAACGCATGGGCCATACAGAGAGACCCTGAACTTTGGGAAAGACCAGATGAGTTTCTTCCTGATAGATTTGAAAAGAAGGACGTAGATTTCAAAGGACAAGATTTGTATATTCCGTTTGGTGGCGGAAGAAGGGGATGCCCAGGAATTACATTTGGGATCACTGTAGCTGAGTACGCACTTGCTAATCTTCTTTATTGGTTCGATTGGAAAGTGCCTAAAACTGATGCAACTGTGCAAGATATTGACATGAACGAGAGATATGGTATCACTGTCAACAAGAAGGTTCCACTTCTCCTTCAACCAATACCCTTCTTTTAATAGTCTCTTCAATGTTTCATTTCTTCTTCTTTCTTTTATGTTTTGGTGTTTGCTTGGACAGCTGTTGTGAAATAAAATTCATGGTGTAACCTTGAATGTTAAAACGGAGTGAAATGTTTTCTGCTTGATGTTCGTCAAAGTTAAAAATACTTTTCCAAAGTATACTTTGGTCTTGTATAATTGTTTGATCTGTATATGTTTTCTGCTGATCCATTGCTTGCGTCAAGCACCTACGTACTATGGCTATTTATGCATGAAAAAAATATACTTTCACACACAAATTTTTTATATTTATTTTGACATTATTTTTTTTTATTTTAAAAATATAAACTTTATTCTTTTATAATTATTTTACGTATGTCTCAAATAAATATAAAAATTATCATCTAACTATATATTTAAATGAGATTTTAAATTTATACGTCATTACTCAAACTAATATAATAACTCACTTTCTTGGATCCAAATGCTACAGGAAGTATTTTTCGGGTGTGTTTAGCTTCACATATCTTATGTTTCAAATTAGACATTAGACTTGGTCATATGGTTATTGCGAAAACAGTCAAATTAATGCATATATTCTCCTTCAATACTTATACAAATAAAAAGAATGACTAGATAAAAAAATATTCATTTCTACGAAAAACATTGTTGGTTCTGAGAATCAAGTATAACTTTGTTTTTTCGTTTGTTCTCTATAACATGTAACATATTTATAACTCGCATTATAGGTAACTGCTGCTGATCATCACAGAAAAAAAAAAGTTGGGATCCGTAAAATGCGCCGAAGGGAATATAATTATATTATATACTTGCGTGAACATTCAGCTAAAAAAATAAGACTCTGATAGATATGATATATTATTATACCCTCAAATTTTCTGTTACTCCACAAACATCATGTGAAAATTATTTATAAACACTAAAAAAAAATATTTAGTGGACCTCCGCAAAATAAATTTCGGAGATTTTTCAAACCCTCAGAATTTGAGTCGTCACAAACTATTTGCTTACAATCCCTAATATCGAGTTTAATTTGCAAAGGTTTTTCTGCGAAAAGTGGAAAAGCGAAAAGCGAAAAAAAGACGAAGAATAAGGTTGGGAGAGTTCCAATCCACGGGAAATAGGAAATAGAAGAACACGAAAGAGAACAACTGAGTGAAGAGGAGGATGCTTGAATCAGGAGAAAGCGAAAAGAAATGAAGAAACGAGATGGAGCCGAAGAGGTAGCAATTGTCAGCGACCTCGTCGGCATGGCAGCAAAGAAGAAGCAGGTTGAGGGAGTCCAGTTGCAGAACTTTGAAATTATGAAATGGTTTTTAGGATTTGGCCGTTTTTTATCGGGAGCAAAAAGTTCTTTTAGAGTTTTGATTTAGAGGGAGTTTTAAGGAGTGTAAAATTATGGAGAGAAACGAAAAGCATTGAAGACAAGAAAAAAGTTTAAAGAAAAAATTAATTATAATTTATGAAAAATATAAATCTCTCTTAAAAGGAATTTAAACCCCTCTATTATTAGCACTTAAACAATTTAATGAAATCCTGTTAAATTATGTTAATTTGTGAGAGTATTTTAAGACCTCCTCAAAATAACATCTAGTAAATAAGAGTTTTTTTGTGGTGAAAATATTCATTAAAGAAATATTTATTAAGATAATTAGGTCGACTAGACATTTATTATTAAAAGTATGAGAAGAAAATTGAAAATCAAATTAGAAATAATTTCAAAACATAATATTATTACATATAACACTTCTACAAAATCAGTTCTGCATAATTGAATTAAATTTAAACCGAATACGAAGATGCATATATAGGTGTGTTTATTCTACTATATACAATTGCACATAATATTCTTTTTTCTTAATCTCCCTCTGTGAAAGAGAAATCCTAGGAAGAGTTGAAATGATAAATGATAAAAAAAATTTACCAAAAATATTTAACAACAATGAGATACTATTCAAAGTCATATTTAAAGGTGGTGTCAAGTGAGTTTAGCCCTGTTGTTATTGAATTATGTGATTTTTTCTTTGAAACCTATAGCATGAGAGTTAAAAGTTCATCGACTAAAATGACTACAATATATATATATATATATATATATATATATATATATATATATATATATATATATATATATATATATATATTGTAAAATGTCATCCTATAATGAAGATTTAGGAAAACCATATCTTATTACAATGAACAATGACATAAGTATAGATAGTTATTAAGGTATCCATGATTAAAATATTTTTTCCTAAAAAAATGTACCAATATGAATAAAGTTACACTTACACTTAAAGAAAATATTGTTGAAATCTTAATTTTGGTTTAAATCTCATATTAATCATATACAAGATATTTTTGAGTAACAAATAAAAAAATCGTTAAATCAATACCTTAAAGTTTGATGTTAAAAATGATATTAAATATCTTATTAAAATTTAACTCATGTCTCACTTTATCACACTAATATAATGATTGATTCACTTATTTATCGCATGCATATCCAATACTCTACGTTTACCAGGTCGTAGAAAAAAGTATGTTGTTTTTAGAACATGGTAAATATGTTTGAATCCACTGTAAATTTAACAACGATATATGTACAATACCATTTAGAAGGGAGTGATGCTAAATATATTAGATCCATTTGAACCAACGTAAAAATGGATAAATTAATTATACTGACTATATATTCAGTATAATTGATGTAAAAGAGTGATTTTTAAAATAATTATTTTTATTACACTGTTACCATCAATGTAATAGGTTTTTTTTTTTGTTATTATTATAAAAAAGCAATCCATTTTCACTGTTATTTGCTCATGCGTTTTGTGTTTTCTCCATTGCTGCATTTTTGGTTCTCCATTGTTGGTGGTCCTTGATTTCAGTCTACTCTATGTTGGTCATGTCATTAGACTTTGGGATTTGAAGAGTCAGTGTTGGTGTTAGTTTTTGTTACATTCCTGCAAAAACACCTCCATTGTCACCCATCGAGTCGCCACAAAACTTCCTGAGTATATTATGAAGTAATTTAGTATGAAAAATTAGAAAATTTTCGAACTAGAGTTTAATTAGTCTTATTAGGAATGCAAATTAGGTTTTAGTTTTGGATCCAATTATAAATACTTTAACATTAATCCAGTATAAGAAATTAAGCAAATTTATCCTAACTTCCAAAATAAAAAATAATAAGAAACTCCAAATTCAGGAAACCTAATGTTTGTTTTAAAGCCATATAGATGTCTAGAATTTAATGAAAAAGAACTCAAAATAATGTTTACATATAAAATTATAGGCAAAAGAAAATATAGCAATGTTAGTAACAAACAAGCACAATTTATCCTAATTGATAAAAAAAAAATAGTAAGCATACTAGAATCAAACATATCAAAAGCTTATTGAAAATACAAAATAGGCTTTAAATATTCAAGGTAAAATCATTTTGAAAATTTTTATAAGAAAGAGATATCTAAAAGTGTAGATATATAATTGTATATTATATATATAATATTAGAGTTAATTAACCATATGATACATTCGCATAAATAGTCTTTTTCGTAATGTTTAAATAGAGCTGTTAAAATGGATCATTCGATCCGACCCATCACGGATTGGTCACTTAGTGAACCAACCTAACCCTGCTCATTTAATAGCAAGCCAAAAAAATTTAAACTCGACCCAATCCATTACGAGTTGATGAGTAAACGTATTGGCTCAGTTGCCCACTTAATTACAATTTTTTTCAAATAAAAAAAATTACAAACTTTCTATAATTCAAATTTAAACAAATTTCACTCTATTTAATTAATTTTAAAAATAAGAAACTTAAATAATTTCAAGCAAAAAAATAATAAATATTTTTTATAAAATTAAAATTAAATTTTAATAAAATAAAATTAGGTAGGTGGGTCGATGGGCCAACCCGACCCGTATAAGTTAGATTTAAATGAGTTAAGTTGAAATCTAACCTACATAAAAAAATAATTTTTTTAAATCTAACTCAACCCAAACCTATAGCAGATCGAATTGATATGGAAGTTGTAACCATTTTAAGAGTTGTAGTTTTAGGTTAACAAATATACAAACATCATAATTCTTGTTTGCTCTTACGGGGTTGTGGTTGTGGATGTTATTAATGTAATTTGTGTTTTGAAAATGAGATATAATATTTAAATGTTCCAAATTCTCACCTTCTAGTTGATATTGAGATATCTACAATGTCTCATTTTATTTATTTATATATATTAGTTATAATTGATGAAAAAACTAACGGAAACAACCATTTTTATTTTTATTTTCAATTTTTTTCTCAAGCCTCGCTTGTTTATTTCAACTTTATTATTTAAAATTTAAATATTTAATTGTAAGTTTTATTATATTTATATATTATTATTATTATTATACTTTTGTGTAGTGGGATGAATATTAAGTTGTTTAAAAGTATGTTTTAATTGACTTGTTTGATGGTCATATCTGTGTATATATATATATATATATATGAAAAAAATTCAATAATTTTAAGTACTTAAATTAGTAAACACACATGCAATAAAAAAATAATGAAATTATAATTGTATAAATAAATATAAATAATTTTTACAATTTAATTATAGATAGTTTTTATTTATTTAGTAGATAATTTTTATTTATTCAATTTAAAAATTAATTACATTTATAAAAAAACATTAAATTTAAAAAAAAATAACTAAATTTAAATAAAATGATAATTTGAAGAGTAAAAGTAAAATAAAAATGGACACAAAAAAATTCAAGTATAAATATTAACTAACCATTATGTGTTCTGAATTTTGGATTAGTTATATATTTTAGGTTTAGTTGTGACATCCCAAATATATAATAACCTCAATCATATAATATAGGCGTCATCATTCAAATAAAGAGAACAATCAGAGTATGACTTACGATTAATTAGAGGATTACAGTCTCACAAAATGGCCTAGTTTAAAACTTTAATCATAGTAAAGTATTTCAAAATAATCTAATAAGTATCTCAAAATAACATAAGCTAAATAAGTGAAATCCTAAAGAGAGCTAAGCAGCAGCATCAGCGTCCTCCAACACTTGCTCCACGGAGACCTCCTCAACAACATCTGCTCCCATCCAAACGGATGGTCATCGCAAGAGAAAACATACCCAATCAACATACAACACAAAAGTAAGGGTGAGCTAGGTAAACAGACAACATACATACAAAACAGTAAATCAATGTCATCATACTTAATAACATATAAGAAAGCAAGCAAGGCATATCATTCAAAACATACATCAAATACTCGAAGCGACTCATCCGGATTTTGTATAACTGTCTAGCTATTGGTTGTCTTTGTACTTGCATAGTTCAGTTGGCCCATCCCCAACACTATGCAAGGTAAGTCCCCCAATTTGTCTATGTCTAAACCCAAGACTATAGACGAGGACCTCCCTCTACTCTCACCACTCACACTGTTATTCTCTATTTGAGTATGAACAATGTTTTGAGTGTAGGGATAGACATACCATTTCAAAGCTCCCAACATTATACAGACAACAAGATTATCTCTACAATCATTCCTGATCATCTCTCTCTGAGATGTTCAGTTATTACTCAATTAAGTCACCCAACATAAAAACACCAAAACACATAACAATTCATCTTCATATTTTGTACCTAAACCATCCAATACATCTATTCAATAAATTCAATTAAGTTTACATAATAAAATCTTATAACATAATTTCTTTTTAATTCAAAAGTTTTACTGCACTTAAAGAAATAAACCTATGTCCACTTAAAAAAAAAAACTAGCCTTAAAAGTAATAAAATAAAATAAATAAAAAAAATCCATGTATCCTAACCACGTTCCTGCACCATTTCCTAATATATTATTTATTTTACTTAGACATGTATTTACCAATATGATTCCTACATTAAATAATAAATTGACGTAACCCCTCACTATAGGTACAAAGACCATTGCCAATTCAATTCCAATACTATAAAAACCAAATTAAACAAACACTTAGATTCCAAAAAGTCATATATCTATTCCCTGTTCAATTGATGCAAGTTCATAAATTAAAGGATAATAATTTTCTATTCCAAAATTATCACAATACTTAAACATAGTTTTTTTTTCTTTTATTTTTATCCATACACATAAGGTATTAATCATAGTACTTACACTACATCATTTTCCTTAACCAAAAAAATATTTACCGCCGTACCATGAATATATTCAACATGGATTTCCAAAATTTAGTCATAAATTTAAATATAATAATATATTTGTACTGTATTAAAATAATAACATTTCCCTAGTACAATTCTTCTGCATCAAAAGAAATCAAAATTTCCTACACGTATAAATAGGTCGCATATTGGTAATACTATTCTTATAATTAAATTAGGCACCACAAAACCATGATATCACATACCAAAATCATGCTCAACTTTATTAACAACACAAAAAAAAAAAAAAAAAAACAAATGTATCTAACACAACACTCATGCCCATAGAATCAACAGAAAACTTAGCTCCAAAAACCTTTTATCAATCGTATCAATATTTTCACCGTCAAAATAAAAACAGAGGCTTAACATCTATTAAAACGTATATTCCTTTCCATCATTCCCAAAATCACAGCCAAACAAAACAAAGCAAAGTCAGCTACCCTTACCTTGAAATTTCTTTACTCAGCTCGGAGATCCACAACTACAGTATCTCACACGCGAATAATCTAAACAGCACCCTACAACCCATAATGTGGTGATAAAGAACAACTCTTAGAGCTAGAATTGGACAGGGATTGGAAGAAAAAAAAATAGAAGACACATGCAACAACAAATTGCATGGTCTAGGGTTCCAAAACAGCAAGGAACAATGAAGAGCAACTTACATCAATGAATCCTGAAATTGATCGGTGCCAATTGAAGCTCTCAGCGTCAGGATCGTTTAGACGCCTACGGATTGAAATTCTAACGGTTCAGTTGAAAGAAAAGGTAGAGAGAAGGCAGAGGAAAAATGGAGAGTATGAGGTCTAGAGAGAGAAACGTTCTTGAGAGAATGACTTATGCTTTTCAGAAAGTCCAGCAGCAAAATTAAACTGATTCTTTTTAGTTAAGTGGTCCCTCCCTTTTATTTTAATTCAGTTTCGTCCCCAACTTCTTTTAATATTTATACATATTATATATATTCTTAGGTTCTTACATTAGTAATTTTATATTTGACATTTGTTTATATAAATTTTATTTCAGAAAATATAAAATGATTTTGAATTTAATAATATTAAAAGGATATTTTTCATTTTATAGTTTAACTATCGGAATTTAATATATTTTTTAAGTTATCAAAAAGTAGTTCTACAATAATTTTCACATATTATTCTGTACATGTATCTTTAAAAATTTTATTCAAGAAAGTGATAAGGAATCGCCTCACTTTAAATGAAAAGAAAAATAGCATCTTGTTCTGTCATCATTATTACACCAGTGCGTGACTTTCTAACTCGTCAAACGATTATATTATTATTATTATTTAATTTTTCGAACTAGATGGAACGTAGTAAGGATGAAAAAAAAAAACTCGTATTCATCGATATCAGCAGATAAAATTCGTTGTGGGTATTTAATATCCACTGATATCTCTTATCTGTGGATAGCAGATATTTTAATATCCGCTTGTTAACGGGTCGGGTTTGGGTATCACATTGTAGGTATCCGTTTATCCAGAAAAATAAAATTATAATTTTATCTATTAGGTTTTTTTTCTAACTTTTTAATTAGGTTTTCTTTTTCTACTTTAAAATTGGGCCAAAGCCTAAATCGATTTTAGAGTTCCTGAATTTAGGTTTTCCTCCTACTCGTCATTGTTCCTCATCCGACCGGACAATCTACAAACAATAACCAAAGCGAATACTATTACAACCGCTTCAGGTAATTATGTTTTCTCTTGCAGGTTTCGAATGTTATGATGAAGATTTGACCTTTGGGCTAAGGGTTATTGTTCGAGCTGTGGAAAAGAAGCAGTTGGCTCGCAGAAGATGGAGAGGAAAAGGAGAACCCTAATAGAAAGGTTTGGACTTGGCCGATCTTAAGATTATGAAAGAAAACCTAAAAAGAAAGTTTGGACCTGTCCATTTTAAAAATTTGCGAGTTGAAACAGGTATACAACGGTATATGTGGGTTAAAAAAAATCTGCACAATTTTTTTATGCAAATATCCGACGAACAAAACAAATATGGTACACCTTTTCACATGCAGGTCAAGTTCGAATATCACATTATCCGCCCCGAACTCGATTCGTTAACATCCCTAATCGTAAAAAAATTTCACCATGAAGTTGAGTGAGGAGAGAAATAAATCAAAATGAGTAAATTTTTTTTTAAAATAGAGTGATAATAAGTATGTGGTTTTAAATAAAAAAAGTAATGTTTTTTTTCAATTACAAATTTATCCCTCTGTTTTTTTATTTGTATTATTTATTCTTAATTTTTAGTGATACAAGTAAAACAGCAAGAAGAACAAAACGGACAGTTATATAATTCTCCTCTGAACTTATCTTTCTCTTTCTCAGGTTGATACTACTAAACTCACTATTTTTTTCTTCTTCATACTTTTTTAGCCAAGCACGTATTAAAGTATCCAAAATACAAAATTAGAAAATTTTAATTTAATATAGATGGACATTCGATAATCATTACTAAAAGTATTGAATTTCATAGTTAAAGTATTATCTTCGATGCATTAAACATTAAATTAAACAATTTTTAAAGGATTACAAAACTTGTAAATTAGTTCTTAAATTTCATTTAACGATCAAAATGATAAATATTTGATAAATTAAAAATGACATGAAATAAAGAAAAACGCTTTAACAGAAATTAGTAGTTTATTGGTTTAAATTTTTTTTTTCCTAAGTTAAGTTCGATGTTCAGTTTAGTCCCGTTTTTAAAAATGTCAACCTTTAGAAGTCCCTATGATATGAAAAATGTATCAAATCAGTCTTATTCGTTAACTAATCACAAGTTTTTCATTAAATGATTTGTTGTTCATAACACCTTCCGTTCACAAATAACAAAATATTAGATACCTAGATATGAAAACTTGTGATTTATTGTTCATTAAGTGTTATCGTAAGGACTGATTTGATACATTTTTCATATCATAGAAACTAAAAATTGACATTTTTGAAAGTAGGGACTAAACTGAATCTCTCAACTTAACTTATGGTTTAAACCTAGTTTATTTATTCTTATTCTTAAGTAGATTTTAGATATTAGGCAATGTCAACTTTCTGAAAGATGCTCCCAAGAAATGCGAGTAGGCGAAACTGCTAGAGAAATTCAGTGCATAGAATGTGTCTTGGCCCACTCTCACAAGAGACAATATTCGTGACATGTTTGTCATACTTTGTAGAAAACATAATACAAATATGTGCTACTAATCTTAATTACTACAAATCTTAGCTTACCTTTTTCGACAAAATTGTCGTGTTTAAGCTCACGTAACAGTGACAAGATGCTGGAACAGAAAAAGGGGCAACAAATGACAAATTGGGGGAAATCATCCCCTTTGGGCCCTTCACTGATTCTTCATGTTGTTTCTTCCCAACTGTTCCCATTTTTGGAGTTATTTTAACCCTTTCGCTCTTTCGCTCCAATTCGACCCTTTCCAAGCATTCCTACTAACTAGCCATGGCAGTTATCACTGTGAACACCACTGTCTCCACTTCCTTTTTCCTCTCAACCTCATGCAAACCAAAACCCTTCATCGTTCAACCCCTCAAACAACAACTTCCGTTACTTAAACCCTTCAAATGCCTCCGACGCCGTTCAAGTTCGGTCAAGCCAAACCCTGTGATTTCCTGCTCTGCGATAGCCACCTCCGAGCTCGTCGTTCCGTCCAAGCTCGAGCAGCTGGCGGCGGAGTTCCGGTTGCTGCAGGAGCCGAGGGAGCGGGTGAAGCGCCTGCTTGACTTCGCGGCGGCGATGGAGCCTATGGCGGAGTC
Source organism: Vigna radiata var. radiata (assembly GCF_000741045.1). Classification (NCBI taxonomy): domain Eukaryota; kingdom Viridiplantae; phylum Streptophyta; class Magnoliopsida; order Fabales; family Fabaceae; genus Vigna; species Vigna radiata. The sequence continues at coordinate 542,456 of NW_014543246.1, read as the reverse complement.
GAGTCGGGTCGACTCGAACCGGGTGATGGGGTGCACCTCGCGCGTCTGGGTAGAGGTGAGGATCGACGAGGAGGGGAAAGTGAGGGTGGCGGCGGACAGTGATTCGGATATTACGAGGGGTTTCTGCGCGTGTCTGGTGTGGGTGCTGGATGGTTCAAAGCCGGAGGAAGTTATGAATGTGAGCACCGATGATTTGGCTAGTCTGAATGCGGGGTTGCCGGGAGGTAGTGGGCGATCGAGGGTTAACACGTGGCACAACGTGCTGGTGAGCATGCAGAAGAGGACCAAGCAGTTGGTGGCTCAGAGGGAAGGGAAGTTTCCCTTTGAGCCTTTTCCTTCCTTGGTTATTACCTCTGACGGGGTTTTTCCCAAGGGTAGCTACGCTGAAGCCCAGGTTAGCACCGTTTGACATTTTTTATTTTGAATCTCTCGAATTCATCCAATCACGAATGGTTTGTTTGTTTGCTTTTTTCCCTCTCTTTTCTTTTCGGCATAATTTGTTATTTCTGGGGCTGGGAGTGGTTTCAATCTAACAGAATCTTACACCGTCAAAAAAGTGAAGAGTACTAGTGAGTGCAGGTTTCCTTTTGTTATCGTGAGGATCTGATCCTCCTCAAAAGGTGGAGGACTATTTTTCTTTTGTTTTTTTTTTTGTGTTGTCTTCTTGTTTGTTGGATGGTGGATAGATGGTGGTATTAGCCAAAGTGATTTTGATTTGGTAAAAAATTAACTACCGGACAATATCTTTTCGATAGTAAGTAATTGTCAAATAACAAAAAAGGAAAGATGATTGCAAGACTCAAATTTTAATCATTCTTAATAAGTTAAATGAGGGACCACTTTTTCTTTTTCCTTTTCTTTCTTTCTTCTTTCACCCTCTTCCTTCGGCCCTTATCTACCCCGACCTTTCTTTTCTTCCCTTTCTTTCCCTCAAAATTTCTTGTACTGTGCATCCAACACATCAACTAGACAATGGTGTATTGTGACTCATGTTTAACTAAGCTATGCCTTTCTACTTGTTACATCTTTACTATTGATTAGTTGTATTGAGAAACACCATCATTGTAACATCTTTGTAAGACACTTTTGTGCGTACAAATTTTGTATTTGATGAAAGTCCCACTTTACCAAAAACTTCCTGCTCATTTTTTTGGTGGTGCTTTGGTTTGATGAGATTTTTTTTCTCAAAGTTGAACAACTCAATATGCATGACATATCAGCCAAGGACTAAGAGTGCTGAAGTAGGTTAAGCTGTACGTACTAACTTGTTAATTTGGGCTTTTAGTAATTTTTGGGAGTTTTTATTTTCCTCTTTGTTTTGTTAATGAAATTCAATTTAAAACATTATGTCACCATGCTTACTTTATCCGTTCAACTGGTTCTTCTCTGAAAGGACATGCTACTTCACATCATAATGGATGGTTATGCCCACCACAAATGCCATAATTTCTTGAACATGACCTGACAGCATTGTTCTCCTAATTTTGTTCTAGCTCCACTGCAGGCAAAATATCTGTTCCCTAATGAGGTAAAAGTTGATGAATTAGTCAATTTGCTGACGGAGAAGAACATTGGTGTTGTTGCACACTTTTACATGGATCCTGAGGTCCAAGGCGTTTTAACTGCTGCTCAGAAGCAATGGCCACATATCCATATATCTGATTCACTGGTCATGGCAGATACTGCAGTTAAAATGGCAAAAGCTGGATGCCAGTTCATAACAGTGTTAGGTGTAGATTTTATGTCAGAAAATGTGCGTGCCATCCTTGATCAAGCGGGTTTTAGTGAGGTATGCAATTTTCTTGTTTTTTTTTTTGTTCTCTGTTTTGAAGATAGCTATCAGCAGGCGAAATAAGTAATCATAATTGAAGGCTGTCTAGAAGATGGACTCTATTTAATTTCCTATTTATAAACATCGGTGAATGGTTTTGTAGGAAGCAGGTCATATGTGCTGCAGTAAACCATATTAGTAAAGTTCAGTATCTGGTCTGTTTTAATCCTTATTCCTTGATTTTTCTTTGGATAATTACTTGCAGGTTGGTGTGTATAGGATGTCAAATGAGCAAATTGGTTGCTCTCTGGCTGATGCTGCAGCTACTCCTACTTACATGGAATATCTTTCAGCTGCTTCCAGGTCTACGTCTTTGCACGTCATATACATTAATACTAAGTTAGAGACAAAGGCATTTGCTCATGAGCTTGTGCCTACAATAACCTGTACTTCATCAAATGTTGTCCAGACTATCCTACAGGTTGGTCAGATACAAACCTTTACTATTCCTCTTTGACATTGTAATGATCATATGATGATCATCACCAAGCCCATTCAGTCGTTTCTTTAAATAATATGTTGGTCATATTTATGCAGGCATTTGCTCAAGTTCCAGATTTGAGCATATGGTATGGACCTGATTCTTACATGGGTGCAAACATTAAAGAATTGTTCCAACAAATGGCAAATATGACTGATGAAGAGATTGCTGCAATACATCCCGAGCACAGTCAAGACTCTATTAGATCATTATTACCTCGACTTCACTATTTTGAGGTGAGATCTTCAGCGCGTTTTTTAAAAAGCCAGGAAAGAATCTGATTCATTTGGAATGTGATGTGATTCATTTACATGTTGTGTCTATACATTTGGTTGAGATCTGCTGTTTTATCCTTTTGGGATGCTGGTTTCAAGAGAAAACGGTTTGTTGTACATTATTTTCCACGTGGCAATGATATACTTGGTTAGCCAGTATGATATCTCATTCTTATTGTACATTTCCCTCTCACAATTTCTTTCGCATAAATTGGTGTATGCTTTGTTAAATAATTTCATTTTTCTTTTTCACGTGTTGTGTTTATGCAACGTCAGACTTTGAGAGAAATTTGTCAGTGCCTGCACTTACAGTATTGTGGTCTTTCTCTGTTTTCTGCAACAAATTTAGAAAAGTTTGATTGTATAATATGGCTGGTATATTGTATTCGCTTATCATCTGCTTGTGTGCGAGAGTGTGTTTATTTTAGTAGGCTAATATTAGCAATCTATGGTTCCGTACTTAATTTCATGGTTATTATGCTTTTGTGACTTGTTGGCAGGATGGAACATGCATTGTTCACCATCTATTTGGCCATGAAGTTGTGGAGAATATAAAAGAAATGTATTGTGATGCGTTTCTCACTGCTCATCTTGAGGTTCCTGGAGAGATGTTTTCATTGGCAATGGAAGCAAAGAGAAGGGGAATGGGCGTAGTAGGCTCCACTAAGAATATTTTAGATTTCATACAGGATCGGGTTCAGGAAGCTTTGGACAGGAATATAAATGACCATCTCCAATTTGTTTTAGGAACAGAATCTGGGATGGTGACTTCAATTGTGGCTAAAGTTCGTAGTTTGTTGGAGCTTGCGAAGTCCTCCTCTGAAAAAGCAAAAGTTACTGTTGAAATAGTCTTTCCAGTTTCTTCAGACTCAATCTCAAAATCATCCTCAAGTTTATCCTCAGGTGTTCAATCTGCCAAAGTGGATGATATCATACTTCCCGTGGTACCAGGAATAGCCAGCGGGGAGGGCTGTTCCATTCATGGTGGCTGTGCATCTTGTCCATACATGAAGGTAGAGTTTGTCATTTGTTTTACAAATGCTTAGCTCAGTTTATAACCATTTTGAGATATGCTGGTAGATTGACAAGATCTTGAATAGCAGTTGAATAAATGACTATAATGGGAAGGTAATTAAGTACATTATAGGTTTACTGCTAAAATGTAATGAAAACACTTTAGTTCTATCATTTTTCATATCCAGGTGGGTTTTATCTGGATTGGAACCAGTTTTCTTTAGGTTTTTTTTTTGGAAGCTGTCATCTGACTTCAACCTTTCAGATGAATTCTCTGAGCTCGCTCCTGAAAGTCTGCTGTAACCTACCTGATGAAGAAAATATCCTTTCTGCATACAAGGCAGAGAGATTTAAGTTGGAAACACCAAATGGGAAATCAGTGGCAGATGTTGGATGTGAGCCTATTTTGCACATGAGGAATTTCCAGGTTAGCATCTTTGTATATTTCCTATATTATTGAGTTGCACATGTACCAATTGCTTTCAATTCACGTATTGATACTTGCACAGGCTACTAAAAAGCTTCCAGAGATTCTTGTAAACCAGATTCTTCACCCTCGACGAAGTACACACTGAATTTGATGAACTTTTGAAACAATAATGTGATGTGAAGACCGACAACTGTACTGCTATGTTTTGAGCAATTCCAAGTTGCAAAAGCTAGGTCCGTACGTGGTCTTTTCCTTTCTATATAGCACGCTAATTACTAATACAACCACATCTTGTTGTAATACGATATCTAATATCGATTATTTAGATAAAGATTACATAACATAATATAGTTTCCATTGGTATAGAGAATTTAAGAAAATTAGATCTGCTATTTTTTTCTTTTATTAATTAAAAAGATCACGTAGTTAAAATTGAAATTATGATTAAAATAGGAAAAGACTCATAAACTAGTAAGATTTTACATTTTACCAAAATCTAGTTAATATATATATAAAATAGCAATATTCGTAAATTTTAATTATGTTAGTATTATTTAATGTTATTATTTTAAAAGTATCCTTACATTTCTTCATTCTTATATATGATTATGACAGTTGTAAATTTTAATTTTGTGAAATTTATAGCATTAAATTAATTTAACTGATACTTATATTTTAATAAATGTGAAAATTAGGTATAGAATAAAAAATTAAGGACTTCTTTCATTTTAAAAGTATGAACAACATGACAAAAATAATAGAAAATTAGAAACTAAAATAATAAAATAAAATAAATTGTACCGACCGTTTAAAAGCTGGAAGCACGTTGGAACGTAGGTTGTCTTTCTTATAACACGTGTCTGTATTTTGCGGCGATTACACCGTCATTAGTCGGTAGCCACAAACCAATGTCAAAGGAAGTTGCCACGTCTTGCTCTGTTAAGGCAACTATTTGGTGTTATGTTTCATGCTCTGCACCATAGTATTTACCATTGCTATTAATTAAAATTTCAAATGTACGTAGCCATTAATTTAGATAAAGTCATATATATTTAAATCCCAATCAAGTTCGAATTTAATCAGCTAAATCCCACAAAATTGGATAATGTTGTATTTGACAATTTTTCTTGTTTACTTAACATCTTTGCAATAGTTGAAAGATAAAACAATCACATATTACTTTTCTTTTACCTGATGTTTAATGGGAGAGCCCAAAAGAAAAGTTAAAGTTCAATATAAAATAAAACATTATACTAAAAAAATCAATATAAAAAAGTTAACTATATGTATACAATATGGCTTATACTATATTTGTGATACGACGAGGGCGAGAAGTAATCGTTGGTACAAGAGGGACGGACAAGGGGCGACTCTTGGCAGACTATCAGTGGAAGGGGTATATGGACGAATCGAACATACACCGGAGAGGGATCTAGATATGAGACTATACGGTTGAAGGATAATTTAAAGGAAATAATTTGGCTACTGATATTATGTTTTTTGGTAGTCTAACCCACAAGAACTCTATGATTAAGCATGCTTAGCTTAGAGTAATTTAGGGATGAATGACCTTTTGGAAAGTTTTTCAGAAAATGTACGAGTGAAGACAAAACACGTGAGAAATAATAAGGTGTGGCTTTTGATTGTAAGTTTAAATTTAAAAACACATTTTTAATTAATAGCAATGTAAGTTGCCAGGTTATAATATTCTACTTTTTATATCCAAAACAAATTTAAAACTAAAAACTTAAAATGTGGCTTTTGATTGTAAGTTTAAATTTAAAAACACATTTTTTTGGGTAACTTTTGATTTTGAAAACTACATTTTCTAATTTTTATTTTTAAAATAAACTAATTTAAGATATTTATATCTTGTTAAAATTAGTTGTATGTTACGTGGTAACAATAATATATGATTAACAAATAATAAAAGTAAAAAAAAAAAAGTAATAGTGTAACAGTGAGGAAATAGAAAATATTACTGCTAATAGTGACTGTTATACTAATAATAATTCTGACAATAAGAATTAAGAATAAAGAACGACTATACAAATAATAGTGTTATTATTTTGATAATGTTTTACAAATTGGAACGATTATAGTAAGAGGAATAATATCAATAATGGTAGTGCCAATATTGTGGATAAATAATTTAAGTATAATGATAGAAACATCATTATCAAAGATAATGAAATTATTACTTTTAATTAAAAATGAAGTAAAAACTTTTCCTTGACTTTTAAAATAAATAAAATAGATTGAAAAATAAATCTGTTCCATCTTCGTTTTAAATTGAAAATTCGCAATCACCTCTCAACAAAACCTAAGTCAATATAGGTAAATGAAGGAGAGATAATACATATATGAATAAAATAAGTAAAGTCCTTTTAGAGATATTAATATTTATTATGTATTTTAATGTGTATTTTTAAATCAAGAAATTAGCGAATATATTTTATATGCATGAGACTCGAAACAAAAACATCTTTCAGATACATAAATTTACTCTAACATCGGATCCTGAACCAAAATTTGGAACCTCAATTAATTGCAACTTTTTTTAGGTTATTATTACAGTTATTTTGAAATATTATATTCTCTTAAATAATCATGTCAACACTTAAAAATAGTTTGTAGTAAAATTTTTACGACAATTTTATTATTAACACAACTATTATGTCTTTATTATCTAAATTATAAATACATTGAAATAATAATTTATAAACGAAACACATTTTGTATTTTTATAAATAAAAAATAAATATTTGAAAAATGAATTTTAAATGTGATAAAGTTATTAAAGATAGTAAAAATTAAGGAAAAAAGTAAACTAAATATATCCTAATTAATATAATGTGTGAATTGAAGAATAGGTAACAATAACTTTAGAAACTATAATTAGAAATAAATAAAAAGCAATTAATATAATTATGGTAATTTAGATTTTACATTTAAGAGGAGAGGTGGAAACGTTGTGAGTCCCGTGTTTATGACAATTTTAAGACTTTATATAGCATTAACGTCCCAATTTCCTATGACGCGAGTCCTTGACTCTGTCTACCGGTTTTCACACCCGACAGAGTTGGGACTTGCGATCTTCTTCCTTCGTTCCACTTCCAAACATATCTCTCCAACCTCCACCTTCCATTCTACTACCTCTCTCTCTCACTTTTTCTCCTTCCTGGTACAACTACCATCCTTCTTTTCTCTTCATTTTCTTTTCCTCTTATTTTACATGCATTTTTCTTCTCATGTTCTTCACGTATGCTAGCTGCAAAACGGCCTATTTCATATAAATTTAACAACATCAATCCATTTCCATTTTCCTCATCTGTTCTTTTACATTGCCTGTTCTATTCATATACATACAATTACTTAGGTCACTGTATGCAATTTGTAATGTGAGATCAAACAAACTCACTGTCTTACCCGGTTACAATAATTTCTGTGTTTCCTTTTCTTTACTTTCTAAACTATGATCTGTTAAGACCGTTTCTCTTCTTCTTTTTCTGTCGTTCTGAAACTTGTTTCCAGATTATTGAGGGTGCATCTGTGCTTGTTATGCCTGAATTTGTGATTGCATCTTCTCTTGTCTCAAACTGGTTGACTTTTTTAGAGGGGATGATGATATATGATATTTTTCGGCCTCTTTAGACTGTATACACCTGGTGGGAAAAATACAGAAATAGTGATAGATTTAAAATTTCGAGTGTGAAAATGGAGAGTTGAGGAATCATGTTCTTTCCCCGTTAGGACATGCCAGACTCTTTTAAGGCATGTCATGTTAGCAGATCAAGATTTATGGTTGATTGTATTTTCTTTCTATTTCTATACTTTCACTCCATGGAGAGAAATTTCTGATACTGATACAATATCTAACACGAAGAAAATTTGAAACTTAACTGCTAATCATAGACAAGTTTACTAACAGGTTGAGATAGTTGGTTATTTGTATCCCCCGTTTTGTAAATGAACAAAGTTGTTAAATTAAATATCATTGTAAATTGCATATGAAATGAACTTTCTATTTGAGATTATACACACAGATTACTTTATCATAGACCTTGCATCGAAAATCCTATTTTGATGACATTATTTATGCTGTATCTCCGATAGGAGCTTGTGCAGAGCAGAGACCTGCACTATGGGTTCTGCTAACGGACTGATTAACGCAGAGAGGAAACAGCCTCTATTTTCTTTTGGATTGATATCAGACGTGCAGTATGCTGACATTCCTGATGGTAGGTCATTTCTCGGTGTTCCACGTTACTATAGGCACAGCATTCTTGTGTTGCAGAGAGCAGTAAAACATTGGAATACTAATAAGAACCACAAGTTTGTGATAAATTTTGGAGATATTGTTGATGGATACTGTCCAAAAGATCAATCTCTTAACACTGTAAAGAAAATTGTTAATGAATTTGAGATGTTCAATGGACCAGTTTATCATTTGATTGGCAATCACTGCCTTTACAATCTGCCTCGGAGTAAGTTACTTCCATTATTGAAGATCAAGAGTTTTGGAAGCCATGCTTACTATGAATTTTCGCCAGTTCCAGAATATAGATTTGTAGTCCTTGATGGCTATGACATAAGTGCAATTGGCTGGCCACAAGACCATCCAAAAACATTGGAGGCCTTGAAATTCCTCCGGGAAAAGAATCCGAACGATGACAAGAACAGTCCGACAGGTTTGGTGGGCCTCGAAAGAAGGTTTCTTATGTTCAATGGGGCTGTTGGAAAGGAACAAATGGAATGGTTGAACAGTGTTCTTCAGGAAGCAACAAAATTGGAACAGAAGGTAGTGATATGCTGCCACATGCCTCTTGATCCTGCTGCATCATCCAACGAGGCACTGCTATGGAATTACGATGAAGTAATGGATTTGATACACAGATACACTTGTGTAAAGTTGTGTGTATCTGGACATGATCACAAAGGAGGGTATTCCGTTGATTCCCATGGAATTCACCATAGAGTTCTTGAAGCTGCCCTGGAATGTCCTGCTGGCACGGATTCGTTTGGATATGCTGAAGTTTTTGACGACAGAATATCACTTTATGGTACGGGCAGAATGCTGAGTAAAGACATTTACTTTCATTCTTCAGCAGATTTGTAATGACAAGATGTAGATGTTTGTGAGACACCTAATCGTTAATTGGATAATATTGTGGTCCTCGGGCAAATCCAATCCACGTGGAATCAACTTTCTAAGTAACGGAAGTGGAATTACTTATACGAGTTAGCTAACCTCAGAACAAGTTCACGACACAAAAGCATTAACAAAGACTGGAGGTTTCCTAATAGATGATTTATCTGTCAAATTTTGTATTGGTTTTGTATAACTATTAGGAGGCTTTTCTAGATAAAATTCCTTTAACTTACTGTGATAATCATATTATTATAGAACTTTTGTATGTAGCTTCTCACCCTAATTACTTCGCATCGGATGGCTCAGTTCATCGTAATTTGACACTTTTATTATTTTTTTACTATGCTACTTAAATTTGACATCTTAATCACATATAAAATTATCATGGGGGAGATCATGCTCCACATTGTGGTGGAACTTAGTTGTACTAAAGATAGCTGACTATTAGGAGGGAAAAACAGGTCCCTCATGATTTATTAATGACCATGATGAAACATGTAAACCTGCGACGTTTTTCTCACGCGAGTGTGTTTGTGGTGACTCAATCACTTTGAGGAAGAAGAAGCCTTTGCCTTTCGCTTCTCAATATAGAAGAACACAAAGAGAGCCACTACGGAGAAAGCACTGAAACAAACGGAGCAGATATCAAGGGACGCGTGGCGCCCGCTGATTGAGTTGATCTCAAACAAGTTGCTGCTCTTCTTCGCGTCTGTCGTCTGCCCATAGGCCACTTCCTCGCCGTTAGAATCAAACGCGTAGGCGCGTACGAAGTACGTGGCTTTGGGCACGTCGCGCTCGATCACCCACTCGAACCTCTGCACGGTTCTGTTCGAAGCGTCGTAGGGTTTGGCCACGATTTTGTGCTGGCATGTCTTGTCCCTGGAGAGTTCGTCCTCGGTCTTTCTCCACGCGCGGTCCTTTTGGCTGATGGGCGCATAGCACAGCTTCACCTTTATGGTTTTGTAGGCCGAGTCTGTCCCCGTTGGTAAGGTGTTGTTCAGAGCCCATGTCACGGTGATTTTGTCTGTTCCAGCCTCCAGAACTGCATAACCATTAACACCATCAGATTGGGTTTAGCATCAAGGAGAGTGAATTTCACAACCCAGTTCATAAAATCCATAAAGGATTGAAATTTAACAATTTGTGCAGTTTTTCTTTATTCAAATATATAGTTTGATGAAAGGGGGTATCTGAGAAGGGATGTTTTGACTTACCTTGTCCCTGCTTGGGGGAAGCTGTGACATCAAGGGTTTTCTTCAGGGAGGAAAAGTGAACCTTTCCATAGCAACTTCCAGCAAAACAGAAAATTAGAAGTGATACTACCACAAGGCGATGAGCTGCCATTTTTTTCTCAGTTTCAGCTAACAAGCTTTTCTGATAGAAAAGTCAAAAGAGGGTACAGAAATGGCACTTGAGAGAACAGCTAAGAATTTGAGAGATTGAGAGATATTCTTAAAATGTGAGTGTGGATGCACTGACTTCAAAGCCTTTATATAAAGCCAATTTTCATAAAATAATGGGAAATCTAAACAAATTGAATTTTGATAATCGATAAGGAGAAGTCAAAGGCCTATATGTCAAACTAGCATAAAAGTAATAGCGGAAACAAGCAAGTGGTAGAGATATGATTAGAATTTTGAAAACATGATATCCTTTGAACAGTTTGAAAAGCCATTGAGACGCTGCACCAGGTGATTTGATTGTACTGATGCAGTTGGTTTACACGAGTGTACTTGGCCATTGCCAAAATTTAGTATACTTTTTATTGGTTGACATTGTCATTTCTGCTTTATTTTTTCTTCTTCTACCCAATTGCTTGGAGGTTTGCCCTTACTTCCCCCACTCTGTTTCTCTTCCAACTTCTTATAAAAACCAAATATCAGTGTCGACGTATCACGCTTTCTTATCGAAAATTCCTCTCATTTTCCTATTATTATACTTTCTAACTGCTCTTTATATATAAATCTAAAATTATAAAACTGCCTAAAACTAATAAAAATAAAATAAATAAGAAAGTTTAGTATTGAGATTTTATTCCTCCCTTCCAAAAAGAATAATGTTTAATATTTGTGTTTGTCCCCTTACGTCTGAGAAGGGGCATGTAAAAGAGAGTGCGCAGTGGGATTGCAGACCTAACGTAAGCAAAGCAAGAGCTATAAACTTATAAACTAACAACTTTTCATAATTATTTCTGTAACTCACTTTTCTATTTAAAGTAGGCTTTTCAAGTGAACCCACGAGTTACTTAAATTTCAATTCATTCATTGAAAGTATGTTTAGATAAATATTAAATTGTAGGAAATGATAAGTATAATTAATAAATATCAAATGATAAAGTCAATTATTATCTAATTATGAATTGTGTGTAACTGTGTGAATTGTATATTTTAAGAATATTGTTTCTATAATAGTTATATTTAGTATATAAATAAATAGTTGTAATAATTGAATGACTTTAATTGTTATCTTTCTAATTCTTTTTCAATAGAAAAATAAAAAATTAAATTATAATTGAATGGATTATAGACATAATCTAATAGATACTAATTTTAAAACAAACTACATAATCCTTTTATAATAGAGTGTTACCAAGTAAAAAAAAATGTATTCAAAAGTTTTTCTCAAAATATTGTTTAATTGGTTACTAATACTTATTCATAACTAAGTATTTATTTTTAAAAGGCTAATGTTGTAGAAGCATTATATTAGTGTTATACCTACATATATTGGCACTGGGTAAAATTAAAAATATAACAATTCATATATTAAATGAAAAATTTATAGATTAAACAATAAAAAAACTATATATTTTTCGGCTAAAAAACTTTTAAGTTTTAATTTATATAAAAAGAATGATTTTTATATTTAAATTATTAATAGACATTATAAATGGAATATTTATATTAATTTTTATAATTAATAATTAATTTTAATGATAATTAAAAAATATTTATTTATATTATATTTAAAGAAGTATTTTATATATAATGTTTCATTTTTTTTTCTGAATATTTTTTATTAAACTTTTTCTTAAATTTTATAATTAAAACTAGAATAAAACTCGTGCTATGCATGATGTAACATTCCATTTTAATGGAATAAAATTACTAAAATGAGACATTACAGGTTTGATAATCCAAAATAGTTGACACAACAGTTAACATAGAGTATAAAAAGAAACAATAATATATGAATAAAAAAATATTTGTTATCCTATTGTTCAAACTACGGGTTCTACTAATCCTACACTGCATCCACTCCTGCATCATCACCTTTTCATACCAATGAATGGTCATCATTGTAAAAGAAGAAATACACAAACAACAAGCAACATAAACAAAGTGATGATAAGCTAATAATAACTTTAAACATACATAATATAGCTTCATACATAAAATTTTTTCACACATTAAACTATCACACCTTTGTTAGCAATTCATCATTCCAAAATCACAAGGAAATCTCATCAACACATACAATAAGCTAGATTCAATTATTCAAATTTATACATTGATTTGAACATTAAAAGTCTTGCACCTATCATAGAATCTCTTAGTAGATTGCAGCAAAGGCTCTAGGTCCACTTGGACTAACAAATCAGTAAAGTCCTATGAATAGAATAAGCTAAGTTACGAAATCATCAAACGAGATGTGATACCTACTAATTTCGTCACAAGAATCTCTTTTAACTCTCACCACACCTAGACTACGTTAGTCTATGTGAGTTTATAAACCTAATAGAATATAGGATAACTTTTTACTACAACATATCTCAAGTTAACACATAACACTAAATTAATAAAGATTTCATTTTTAGAAGCCAAAACTCCAAACAATCATACAATTTAAAATTGTTCTCATTCCATTCCATTGATCCACTTTCACTCACACTTAGAACACAATTCACAACTATTTTCACCAACTTTTCCATTTTATACATTACTTGATATCATAATATAACCTTCCCATATGAAATTTCAAATATCATAACAAAATTCCACAAGCTCTCGTACCATACATACATACATATATATATATATATATATATATATATATATATATATGTGTGTGTGTGTGTGTGTTATAGTCATAGAAGATTTTATACAGGTTTACAATATCAATGGATGTTAACATTCGTTGAAAAAATTTTCCTTTTAAGGGATGTTGAAATCTGTTAAAGAAAAGGGGTAGGACTTTTAAAATATAAAGAATAGTATTGGAATTTTTTAAAAAATGTGGTGGTGGAGAGAGCAATGTGGGGTGGTGTAGAGAGTAATCTTCAAACAACAATTTTCTCAGCCCAAGTTACCTCTTTTATATTATGGACCAACAATAGAAACCCAATAAAACAATCACTTATATTATATTGAGAAAATGGTCAGAGATTTAATGCATAATTTGTAGAGTCATGACTAACAAATAAATCAAAATTGTCCTAACATTAAAAACAAAAAATGAAGCTAATTTCCTTTAACAATTAAATTTATAGCCCCAAAATTCTTAGTTTATTTCTTTTCAATATTTATTTTAAACTCGGTAATATATACGTAATTTTGTACAAGTTATAATATAAGTTTGCTAACCTATGACCTATATGGTTGATAAAATGAATGAAGTAATCTAAAAAAGGGAAATATAATAAAAAATTGACAAATTGTTTTCATAACCTTTTTTTTTTTATCAAACACTGCTAAAGAACATATGTTAAATTAATGTTGCTCAATTTTTTTTTGCTGATAAGATCGAGGTTATTGTATTTAATTTTTTGTAGACAGTTTTCATGAACAATTGAGTAAAAATACAGATTTCTTTTTATAGTTTTACCAAATAATAAAAAAAAAAAAAAAGGTAAGAGAAGCCTGCCAGTAATGGACAAAAGTAGGCAACAATGATCGGTTTTCAGATGTGGAGAAGTTGAATCTCTTCACATATCTTGGCAATGTAACGTTGAAGCTTCAAGTATAGGATTTGATGAAGAAACAAGAAAAGGAGGTGATGCACCTGGACTCTCTCTTAATTAGTCCACTGTAAAAGATTTTACAGTAATCTCTTAATTAGCTACTGATTAGCACTGGCGTTTCATCAACTAAAATTTTGTATAAGTTTGCTCTCGTTACCATTAATTGTTCATGCAAATTCAGTCATCATTCTACTCTCTTTCTATCTTTTGTCCGTAAATAAAATATATTTATATACAAGGCAGCCCCAGCGCCGGCCAAAACTGATGTTTTCTATGTTTCTGTCGATCTTTAAAACTGAAAACCCGAAAAACTAAAACCTACCACAAAATTATAACCAATCTTTTACTCTCCTCACACTTAATCTTAAGTTCAGAATTAATGGATCGAAGGTTGAGCAGACAAAGCAAAGGGTCTCTAAGCCTACAAAAAAAGATGGCGGAGACACGGCGTAAGGAGAAACCGGCGCCGGACCTCACGGACTTTATGAACGACATGTTTTTTGGAGCAGTAGATCACGTGGACAACAAAACCTACGACCTCACAGGTAGTAAAGGAGTGAACGTGGACGAGGAGGAGGAGGAGGAGGACGAAGGGTTCGATGACAGTACTAGAAGCAACAGTGCAAGGTTGACGCAAGAGTGGCTGCAAGAGGCACGACTCATCGTGGGTTCCTCTCCTTCCCGCGGTGGATCTCCGAGTCGTCTTTCAGGCTCCCCAAAGTTTGCAGCACCACAACCAGCCTCACCCCTTTCCTCATTGGACCACAGAGACTCTCTCTCTAGAACTAGGTCTGCACGAAGGTAATCACAGTATTCAAGCAAAATCCTACAAGACTTACTCGTAAATGTTTCATTCAAGAATAATGTTTATGATCAATCACGTGAAATAATAATGATGAAAATGGTATATATTGACATTGATGATAATAATGTGAATGGAGCAGATACAGAACGGGGGTAGGGATCAGTGACGAGATACTGTCCAAAACAGCCAGACACACTCGTAACAAATCCGACACTTTCGCTCAACCCTCACCAGACGAGGATGGATCCCCTGCAACGGCGGTTCACAACTGGTTCTCCAACATCCTTAAACCGACCAATAACAATAACACACAACACACAACTCCTTCTCCTCCCGATTCTACCCTTTTAACATCTCTCCCTCCACGTCAGCCGCATCCTCGAAAATCACGCTTCCAAACGGAGCCCTCCGCCGCGCCTCACCCGCAGGGGATCCAAACTCCCAACTCCAGGCGAACCTTCAAGACTTCTGCTCCGGAGAATCCTCCCTCCGATTCTGTTCCTCTTTCTCCGCCCAGGAACCTCGTCGAGTCTGCTCACCGGAGGACCATATCGTCTTCGACGTGCTCGCGGGAGAGGATGGCGCCGAGGCATGTTGCTGCCAAAGGAGAGCAAGCATGCCTCAACAACTTCCTCAAAGAGCAGAGGACTTTGCTGCACAAAATCTCCACCGGAGAGTCCCATGCAAATGTGCAAATCGTGCTTTCTGGGCCTTCCAACGGTTGGCGATGAGAGTGCCTTTTTTTTGTGTGTGTGTGTGTGTGTGACGTGGGAGCTTTGGAGAGTGATTGAATTTGTCTTGTGGCGGTGCAGGCACGGCGTCGATGGTGGCTGCCATTTGCCACGCCTGGCTCTTGGATTACCGGCAGAGAGAAAAGGAGGGTGGCGTGGTGGTGGCGCCTGTCATGAATGTTAAGCGCGGCTCCATGTGGAAGCTGAAGCAGGCTGCGTGGCTCTTTCACCATGTTGGCCTTGATGCCACTTCGTTGCTTTTCACTGATGAGGTGCCTCTTTGCAATCTTCAAAATGGATTCAGATTTTACCCGCCTTTTCGTTAGTTATAGCATGAAAAATGTTATTCGACTAATAACATAAATGGTATAGAATACGCATAAAAGTAAAGGTTATTCCCTTATCCTTATCATCATTTTAAGTTTTTAGTTCTTACATGAAAAAGCTGTTAAGTTTCAGTCCCACGTAGGCCTAGGTGTTTTGGCCTATGAAACTAGGGATAAATTTCAAATGATATGAAAATATATTAAAGTTATTTTTGCATGGACAAGACTTTAACAATGATGAAATAATACATGTTCCATACTACTTTTTAGCATTCATTTGTCAGATGCATGTACAGTTTATATGCATGTACATTTTGAGTCTTGATTTTGTTTATTTGATATATGATTTGATAATTATTTGGATTAGACATCACTGAAATTATCTCTCTGCTTATGATAAAGATGTTTGGACTTTGGAGGACATTGTACGTATGATTAGTAGTAGGCTGAAGCTTGATGTGTTTAGCTTAGTTTGGTGAACTGACAGTGAATTTGTTTGCAGGTGGACATGGAAAGCCTTTTGATGACTGGCCAACTGAGCGTCCTCGTGGTTGGACAAGATGTCCTGAGCACTACTGGCGAGGTTGGATGATCAATTATAGATGAATCTGAAAATTAATTTTATAAACAAGGCAATGTGCCCAGATGAACTTTATAATTAACTTTATCTGTTGTTTTGACTTTCAAGGTTGGATCCCAATGCACAGTTGTTACTGACAATTACTGTGAAGATGCCTATGATTTACTAGAAAACCCTGTTCTGAAGAAACTATTGGTAAATTTATGGTGATCTTAGATTGCAATCAAATTTGTGGCACCATTAATTTACTTTATCGTTACCCATATTAAAAGATGCATCTGAAAATTATTAAACACCGGTTTGGTTTGAAGTGACTTTGGTGTTGCTCATTGAGTGTATTTATTTTGCAGCTTGCCGGTATTCTGCTTGACACACAGAATCTGAAATCATCTGCAGCAATATCGATGACAAGAGATGCAGAAGCAGTCCAGTTGTTATTGGCTGGCTCAGTCCCAAATTACAGATATGCATTATTTGATCAATGTAAGTTCATATTTTTCTATATTAAAATAGTTATTGTAATTCTATTCATTATTAAGTTCAATTAATTAATAAAGCTGTTTTTCTTCTTTGAAGTGATCCAAGATCAGAAATCTGCTTCTTTTATAGAAGCTTTGAACCATAATTACGGGAAATCTCCGGTTGAAAGTAAGTAATATTTATTTCACCTTCTCATACATATCATGATTGGTTTTCTAAATTCCAAAATATATATCAGCATCATGTTTATGAAATTATAAAATTCAAAAACCAGTAAATCTTTGATAATTAATGAACTATGCTCTATTTGCTTGTTAATTCTTTTGATTGGTATTGGAAAAAAATATCTTTTGACGTCCAATTAAGCACACGACAACCTATTTTTAAAGTAATATATTTATTAGAAGAAATATGCTTTTTTGTAAGTATAAAGAAAAAAGGTAAGATAATGAACGTAAAGTAGTTTTATGATTTTAGTGGACCCGAAAATATCATTGCTCAATGAATTAAGAATGTCATCATATGCTTTCAATTTTCAATAATGTCAATTTCCACTCTGAAGGATGCTGTAGATTGGGATTAAACAGGAATTTTCTACTGATATTTTTTAAAACAAATTGGTGATGAAAAGAACTAAAAAAAGAAATGAATGGAATTTTAAAATAGAAAATAAAGTTATCTATATTAGCTGGAAAAAATGTAGTAAACAGGAAGCTAATTTTCTTTCTGTGGTAGGTAATCTAAAGCACCAAAATCATATATGATCCATTGAAGCGAAAAAAACATAAAAGATTTTGTGTGAAATATCATAAAGAGTGTAAGGCAGTGTTGTCCAATCAGTAATTACTCTGTTAATGAAGATAATAACGTTTGAAAATTATAATATGGTTAACTATAGGCGATATATCTGGTTGAAATGGCACTGATATTTTGCAATCTATTGATGGTACAATTGGAGGTGAAGAAAACAGTGAAGGAAAGACGAAGAATAAAGTTCGCGAGAGAAAGTCAAGCTCTGTATCTGATCGCGAAGCCACCATATCAAGTTCAAAAACGAATTCCTCCGACACAAGAAGTTCTAAAGCTTGCAAGGTTTCCCCAAATCCAGGTTGCATTTCCTTTTATTTCCTTATATTCCCATTATGGCTTTTTAGTTGTGTTTACATATTTTGGACTCTGATTTTATCATGTGAAGTTCCTCCACTTAATGAACACATACTCAGTAATTGACCTTTCCATCTATGAATATATCATGACAAACTATTCTTGCAGTCAAACTCGTTACGCCACCTTTGCTATCAACTTCTCCAGCTCCAACACCACAACATGCGGAAAAGGAGGCCCCACGTGGGAAAAACAAGTTCTTCTTGGCAAGGTGGTTTGGTTTTGGTTCAAAATGAATACGTCTCATCCATCAATATTGCCATTGCCATTGCCAACTTAAATTTTGCAGATTCTTCTATTACTATGTCCTGTTAGCTCTTTAAAATTTATTAATGATTTTTTACTCCAATACCCAACTGTGACAGTACTTAAAATCACTACTATATCTTTTTTTATCCACGCAGTTCACTTCATCCTAATTTGGCTCGGCATCAAAATAAATAAACTTTGCTCAAAAATTAATTTCTACCATTTCCGAATAATTCAACTTACCAAAATTTTATGCAAATTTGGTTTTTAGTTACTGATAGAAGTTAAGAATCTGTCATAAATTTATGCTATGGTTTAATTAAGGCGTTTTGGTGACTTTGCCGGTTAAACTATTACCTGCGTTAAACAATAACATCTGGGCCTACCCAATATTTTTCTTCGATAAATCAGCCAAAGTCCCTGGCCGCATACTTTTGAATCTTTCAGTGTGACCTTGTTATCATTGTTTGCGACGTTGACGTGAATTAATAAATCTTTTTGGTCAAAAAAACTTCAACTGCTTCCTAAAAAAGACGAACTTTGTAGTTCACTTCTCATTTCTCTTGACCCCCCAAAGAATACTATTCTTTATCTTGCTACAGCTGCTGCTGTCATTTTATACACTGTTTCTGCTACACGTATCGTTTTTGTTGTAAATTTTTGTGATTAAAAAGTATTACTCTACCAAGTAATGTAATAATATCCTTTGTGGTGGGTGCACAAGTATAATAATACGCCCAGTGAGGTAGAAGAAATAAAAAGGACCAAAAACAGAATCATATATTTGGGCCTTAACAAACGTCTACCTGGCTATTTGTACTAATAATTTTATGCAGAGTTTGGGAATGAATAACGAATAGAGGCAATAATGATGAGAGGATGATACTGATAATCAAACTACTAGAAAGAGAAGCATGTGTATTAATGTGCGTGAGGTGCACATACTGGGATTATTGTACTCTTGTTTCTACATCATCACCCAACACCCATCCTCTCTTTACGGGGTACCATTTTCAGTCACATGCATGAACAGATATAATTTTATGGGCAAATACAAACATTCAGTTTAGTAATCTTGTGTCTACATATATTATTTTGTGATAGAAAACTTAGGTAAGATGTACCTTTGGTTGATAGATTTTGGAGGAAACATAAACAGCTCGGTTACCAAGATGGGATCAAGAAAGAGCATTTTCCAGTGTGGTAAAATGTAGGTGGAGACGTAGATGCCTCTGGATGGAGAATTATTGGACATGTGTGCGATTGTTAATGTGATACAATCTGTCTTGTCCACAATTATGCGCATTTGCTCAACCCCAGCTGTAACTAACTCCCAAGCCACTGTTTGGCCCCACTGCCTTTCTCAATCTCAACCAAACCCAATTCTCTTTCTCTCTTCTCTCTCTCAACCTTCATCTTCACCATTCCTTTATCACTACCAGACCAACTCCATTTTCAACCTTATTTTCCCAGTCTTTATAGATGATGATGATGATGATCATATGCCATTAAGTTGGCATGGCTTCTTCATTCTACCTTCCAAGCATAGAGAAACAAGCAAAACTCTGATGACCCACTAACACTAAATCCCTCTACTGATCTAGAACTCCTTGTCTGATCAATAGATAAGGGAGGTGATGAGGATGATAAAGATGGTGACGAAGATGACATAGAAGAAGTGCTGGTGGTACTGGGTGATAAAATTGGCTTAAAAATGAATAAAGCATGCTTTAAACCAGGACTAAATAGCCAATCATGAACATCCCAATATACCTCTACTCTCATTTTGCTGAGATGAATTGACTCGTTGCCTCTAAACTTCCACTGGAGGTGCTTCACATGAATCACCAAGTGCCCATCAATCCTTATCTCCATCTCTGGCTGAACCCCACTCGGAGACTCCCCATTATATCCCTTGTTCTTGCACTCAATTGAAATCTCGTGCCACCTACCCTTCTCATGAAACTTGGCTCTTGTGGAGAACTTTTTCTTCCCAAAAATGTGCTCTTTCTTTGAAACCAAAATGGGGTCAATAAGTGCTGGCCTGCACCCCGTCCTTCTGTATGCCTCTTTCTTTAGATCACCCAGCAGCAGCACAACCTCTTCATCACAAACCACTGCCACATAGTACTCCGAGGTTGGTTCCGTTTCACCGTTAAATTTCGCAGCCTTAAGGTCCCAGAAAATATCAACTGCTTTACCATCCACTATGAAGCGTTTGGAGCCTTGCTTCCTCCAAAAGTACCACGGCTTCACCTCCACCTTGCACGTGTACTGTTCTTCTCCTTCAGGGCCTTCCACTGACACCGAAAGCCCGTGAAGCAAGAGGTTTTTGCACCATGTGATGGTGATCAAACGGCAGTGGTCTGCAACCTTTGTTCTGTACACAGACATGTAGACGCTCTGGCCTGAACGGGTCACCGCTCCATGATCGTCACCGTGGTGCTTCTCTGCTGAAGAAGAAAAACAAGCAGGAATATTGATCCCAATTGAGTCCTGCATCATTTTTTGATTTTGAAGTTGGAAGAGGAGAATCTGGTGTGGTGTAGGTAGCTAGAGCAGAAGATGGGATGGGAATATGAAATAGAAAAAGAGTGAGAAAGGCCTAATTAAAGAAGTTAGAGTCAGAAGGTGAATGAATGGTAGACTCTGGCAGAGGTGTTAATGACAGCATTAATTGGATTTGGGAAGAATATTTCCAAACTGGCATATGGACTGGCTGTGAGTGAGAGTGAGTGAGGAACAACCCTTTTTATATTCTGCATCTCGCTCACTTACTTCTCACCTCCTTTATAATTATTGTTCTTATTATTATTTTATTTCGGTTTGTGTTTACCTTTTTAAGTTCAAAGTTGAGTCTACACAAACTTTTTAGAATCCAAAGTTGTTAAAATTTTACTATATTCAAAAGTGCTTACTTCCAGGCACAGTTAGATGCAGAGGACCCAGCTTGTATTTTTCATCAGATTTGGTGTATAGATTTTTACTAACTTGGGAGTCATCTATATTCATAACACCACATGACATCGGACTATCATAGGTCAAAAGAACAACTGTAGTGCCCAGGGTTAGCTTTCCGAGATAAGACTCATCATATTTCTTCCTTGTTTCAAAGGATCTTCCTATCACTCTTGCATGTGCCCTTTTAATCCACCTTCCAATTTTCCTAATCAATATTTTTTTTTTTAATCAAATCATGCTTACTTTTATTTTCATTTAACATCACATTAAAACTGAAAGGTAGTTCTTGTGAACTGGGAGTCTCTGAAAAGTTTTTATAGAACTTTTTACTGGAAGAAGGGTTTGAGAGGGAATCTAAGTCTGCAGGTTGTTGCAGAGAAATCTGAGGAATCTACATTGAAGTTACAGATCTGGTCTGGTGGGCAGAGTTTAGCATATTTTTGCTTCGTGACAAAGTGGTCCTGGGTAAATTTATTTAACTTTTGTGATGCAGGGTAAAACTAAAAGTGAAAGATGAAATTACCTGTCTTATGTTTTTAGGTAATTTAGCAACCTTAACTGTCCACATGCAATTGGATAAGGTCCCTGTTGTCTTTATATTTTTATTTTATTGTTTTTTATTTTTGCGAGGGTCCAACACTTTCCAACTGCTTCAGACCTAACAGCTTACACTCAGTACTCACCAAAAGAAAAGGATAGCTAGTTTCCCCAAAAGAAAAAGATAGCAGCTAGCTACACATAATATATAATCTTCATCTAATTTTAATTTGCATTATTATGCAGTATAAGTTTGGTTAAATAGCATTACTCCTTTATTTATTCCTATTTTTAAAAAATATTTGAGATAATTAAGATGTGTCATGAAAATGAAATATATATAGAAGTAAAATTTTGAACTTAAAAAGATCGATGGATCTAACAATTTGTTTTTTTTTTTTTTATGAAGGGAAAATTAAGAAGAAAAATAGTAACAAATTAAATGTAAATCATTGAAAAGTGGTCCTTAAAGCAAGTTAGTATGTAGATATATCAGTAGCCTATGATTATGCTAAAAGAATAGGTTGGATTATCAATGACAAAAAAAATGTGATCTATATATAATCTATCTTAACTAAATCGTTGTGAGATAGACATAATTAAGATTTCCTTTGGTCCTGATTTTCCGTATCTATTATTAAGTATGCTTTAATAGTTTTGTCATTATAACCTTAACCATTGTTAACTTTTACCATCAAATTTAATTCACCCTTAGTAAATAAGAAATGGTAACATCATTATATTAACTATGATCTTGTGCTGGTAAAGTGTTTTACTCCTCTCATCTGGATCATGTGAAAAGCTGTATATATTAATTTTATATTATTGTCCCAATCAATATCATGGTAAAACTTCATTTCGTCTTTCCCGTTTTTTATTTCTTTCAAATATAGTTCCGGTGCTCACCTTTTAAAAAAAAAAAAAAAACTGTAGATAGTATTTTAATTAAAAAAAAACTTTAAAAAAAAACTGTATTTCGTCTCTCTCTCTTATTCTCTTATAAAGTAGATTCAATTTAGATGTTTTATTTAAGTGAACATTTGTTAGTAGATCAAAATTTCTTCGTTTTTAAACGTAGATATGTTCAATGAAATAAAATAAACACTCGTTAAAATATTAAACCAAAATATGTATTTAAATAGAATATGATTAATCACGTGGAAAAGACAAAATCTCTCTCATTAGATTCGATTTAGATGTCACATTTAAGTAAACATTTGTTATTGAATCAATTTTGGTAACAACTACAAAACGTGAAATAAAATAAACATGGATTTAGATGTGAAACAAAAAATACGTATTTAAATAGAAAAAAATAATACTTTGACACATTATTTTTTTATTTGCATATTCATTTTCTTTTATGTTCAAATAATACGGGTGGGTCTCATATTTTTAAATATTCATTAAGGGTGATAGGATAATTTTGGAAGAAAAAAGATAAAGTTTTTTAGAAAACACCAAATGAATGTCATTAACACCTAAGTGTGTCAATGTATTAATGCTCTAAATAGAATATGATAGACCATGTGGAAAAGACAAAATATCATGCTTAATAAGTCCCATGTTTAAATATTTATCTTATCATTGAATGATGAATATAAGAAATTCTGCATAGATGTGAGATGAAGATTTTTTTTTCAACATTATAGACAAAGTAATAACTCAATGTTAAGATGTGTCTAGTTTGATTCACCTCAAATTGAGTTATGTTGGACTCACTTTTGGTTGAGTCATATCACGTCTACTTCTAATCGAATTGAGTTAGACCTACCTTAAACTGAGTTGAGTTTGGTCCATCTTGGGCCTAGTTGAGTCAAGCCCATATCAAATTGACTAAAGTTTTGTCCATGTTATACTAAGTAAAGTTGGACCAAGTCGAGTCAGACCAATGTTGGACAAAGGCTAGTTAGATCCACATCAAATCTAGTCAAATTGAGTTGAATCTACCTTTGGTTGAGTTGAGCTAAATCCATATTTGACCGAATTGAGTCGGACCCATATTATGACAAGTTAAGTCAAGTTAGCCTCAAGCTGACATCACCAAATTTAAATAATGTCATACTATCTTATATTGAGATATGGTTGATTATGTTGTGATATATATATTGAACAATGTTTGATAAAATCAAATTCAAATTGAATTAGAATTAATATATAATTAATATAAAACATATACATATCAATTCAAAATTTAAAATATTTTAAAAAGTCATGTTATTACAAATAATATTTAGGAGTTAATTAAATAAAAAGTTTTTGGATTAACGCATTCATTTAAGGAAAAATACAAAATGGACTTCCAGTGAGTGGATTGAGATTAATGCTGGCACCATGAGTCAAAACTATTAAGCATGGCCCAGTACTGCACACTTAAAATGAAAAAGGCCCAACACATGAATTGGCCAGTGAATGGAATAAGTCTGAGAATGAGTTGTATGCATGACATAATCCAGAAGCAAAAGAAAAGTAGACAGAGAGTGAGACGAGAGGATGCAGGAGGCGATGGAGAGAGAAGCTGCCGAAGGACAGCCGGCGACGCTCAAGCACGGTGGTTGTCGGTGTCGTAGAAGACAAAAACGTAGATCATAGTGAGAGAGGTAAGAAAAACGAACTCTTTTCTTATTTTAGTAAACATGAATGTTACACCTTGTTTTTCATACATCGGGGAAAAGGGAAGGAACTCTATATATAGAGTTCCATGGGAAAAAACGAACAAAACCGGAAATAAACAGAATAAATTGTCCTTTTTACAGTTAGGAGAACCATAAGGTTCTCAATAGCCTCCCCTCAAGCTGGACGGTATATACTTACCAATCCAAGCTTGGGTACGATAGCTCCAAATCTGACGCGGTGCGGAAATTTGGTGAAGATGTCAGCAAGTTGATCGTTGGATCGGATAGGGAGAAGATGCAGAAGACGCTCTTGTATCTTTTCACGAACAACGTGACAATCAAGCTCTATATGCTTAGTCTGTTCGTGGAAGCTCTGATTATGAGCTATGTGGCACGCTAATTTGTTGTCACAATATAGAACAGGTACCCCAAATTCTTCTATTTGAAGTTCTTATAGGAGATAGTAGAGCCACTATATCTCACATACAGTGGCTGCAAGTGCCCTGTATTCAGCTTCAGTAGAGGATCTAGACACAGTCCTCTGCTTTTTAGATTTGTAGGAAATGAGGAACGTCCCAAGGAAAATACAGAACCTCGTAGTAGATCTTCTTGTGTTGGGGCATGTTGCCCAATCTGAGTCACTAAAAGCTTTTAAATGCTTAGGAGAATCAACTGCAAAAAATAACCCTTCAGATATCAAGTTAAAACAAAAATCTGGTATGTAAAGAACATTGAAAATGACAAAATTTTTGGTAAATTGCACCGTTCCTTCATGTTCAGCAGTAAGTATAGTGTTATTGGGTAATTTGATAGAAATTGGTTTAATTTTGTATAAAGTAACGAAATTAGCTTTGTCATGCGTAACATGATCTGTAGCACCTGTGTCAACAATCCAGGAAAGATTACCTTGTTTATTTTCAGTTTCATTTCTCTGGACTTGATTGACTTTGTGTGTGGGTGGTTCATCAATCTTGTCTACTATTTTGAGTAGTTTATGCATCTGCTCTAGTGTAAAAGGATTGAAATTGTTACCATTGTTGATTTGTTGAACTTTCTGAGTGCCCTCTGATTCAGTATTGCTTTGGCAAGCGTTCATAGTGGTCCAGTCATTCCTTTTGTCTTCCTTCTTATACCAAGGTGGGTAGCCGTGCTTGGAATAACACTCGTCAATAGTATGGTTCATTTTGTTGCAATATGAACATTGTTTTCCGTAATTAGGATTTCTTCCCCTTCCTCTACCTTAACCACGGGGTCCAACACCCCTTCCTTGATTTCTCCAATTCTGATCAGGTCTCCATTGGTCGTTTCTTTCAACAACATTTGCTAAAATCTTGGTCTCTGTAGGAGTTTGTTTTTCTTGTCTTTCCTGTTGAATGATGAGCGAGAAAACACGGTTGACATTGGGGAGAGGATCCATTAAAAGAATATGTGTACTAACAGTGTTGTAAGAGTCGTTCAATCCCTTTAGAAAGCATATTACATGCTCGGCTTCCCTATATTTCAAGGAAACTTTTGATAGATCACAACTGCAAGGAGTCGCAATTGTGCAAGTAAGTATAGGTCTCAAAGATTCCAGTTCCTCCGACAAGATTTTCAAATCTGTAAAAAACTGACTCACCCCCCTTTCACCTTGTCTGATTGAATGTATATCTTGTAACAAGTCAGAGATCTTGAAGTAATTTCCCTTAGAAAATCTTTCCTTGAGCTCATCCCATAATTTTTTAGCTTCTTCGACGTAAATCACACTTTCAGCAATGTGTGGAGACAGTGTCTTCGTTATCCATGATAAAATCATCATGTTGCATCTTTCCCAGGCGTCATAAACAACATCGGTTTTTTGGGGTCTCTTTATGGACCCATCAATGAATTTCACCTTATTCTTGGAAAGCAGAGCTCTCCTCATGCTTCTGCTCCAAGATGAGTAGTTATTCTCGTTAAGAACTTGAGTGATCAAAGTGAGGCCTGGGTTTTCACCTGGGTGTAAATAGAAAGGGCTGGTTGGGTTGGATGCTTGATCAGTTTGATCCATGACAGAAAGAAAGCAAGAAGAAGGCCCAAGAAGAAACCAAGAACAGCGAAAGAGCAACGGAAGCAGAGCAGGCACTAGACTTGCTCTGATACCATATTAAGCATGGCCCAATACTGTGTACTTAAAATGAAAAAGGCCCAACACATGAATTGGCCCGTGAATGGAATAAGCCTAAGAATGAGTTGTATGTGTGGCATAATCCAGAAGCAAAAGAAAAGTAGAGAGAGAGAGACACGAGAGGATGCAAGAGGCGATGGAGAGAGAAGCTGTCGGAGAACAGCCGGCGACGCTCAGGCACGATGGTTGTCGGTGTCGTAGAAGACAAAAACGTAGATCATAGTGAGAGAAGTAAGAAAAACGAATTCTTTTCTTATTTCAGAAAACACGAATGTTACACCTTGTTTTTTATACATCGGGAAAAAGGGAAGGAACTCTATATATAGAGTTCCATGAGAAAAAATGAACAAAACCGGAAATAAACATAATAACTGTCCTCTTGACAGTTAGGAGAACCATAAGGTTCTCAATAAAAACACCTTTAAAATTCTTTTAAACTGGACACTAATTTTCCTATAAAAAAGAGTAAATTTAGGTTATAAATAACACATTGATATTGTTCTTTAAAATGACGTTATATGTATAAACAAAATCACGTGTTTCATTGTATTAAATAAAATGACTTAATAATAAGCTAAAAATATACAAAATAAAAAATATACACTTTATTTTTTTTAATTAATCTGTCATTTTCTTTGCAAATTTTTAGAAATTCATTGTCTTCGTTACCCGCGTTTCACTTTTTCTTTTGGTTCAGAATTTACTATAAGGTTTTAAACTACTCAAGTGTTGAATTTCTTCATTGGTTTTCTGGGGAGGCTCGTCTCTCAATCTTTATGAGTAGAGATGGTTCATTCCTTCTTCCAGAAAACTCTCATCTCCAAAATCACCTGAAACGAACATGTAATAAACTCACCTATCCATCTTCACATTTATGCTTTAACAATGTCATCTACCCAAACAAAATTGCCTCCATACATTTCTCATTCCTCATTTCTCGAACATTTTTTAAAAATATTTTGTATAATATGCGAACAACTTTCCAAAATACTCTATCTAGAATATGTTTTTTATATATTTTAGCATAGTATTTTGAAAAAAAATTCAAATTTCAAAACATCTTTTAAAATATTCAATTAGAAAAGTATTTTTATATTTTGGATAAGGTGTTTCAAAAAATAATTTTAAATCTAAAAACAATTTTTCAAAACATTTAATCTGAAATATGTAAAATATATATTTCAGTATTTTGGAATATATTTTCACCACAAATACCTTCCTAAACCTCCTATTCAAAACAGTTAAAAAGAAAATAAATATAGAAACTTTAATTATATTTTTAATAAAAGTTAATTTGGGAATTACAGATTTTATAGGTACCGCAACAAAATGTGTTGCAGAAAGAAAAGCCCTCGAGACGGTCTGCAATGGCCCAACTGGAAAATTGGTCAGGTCCCAACACCAAGGCCCAAAAAGTTTACCGAAACAGGATTAAGACGTACTTTAAACATGGATAATGGTTCCTCGCTTCTTTAGCTACACTTGTTTTGAAATATCTCTCATTTATGGTCACGGATCTTTACTTTTTAAAGTTAAAATAATATATTTAAAATTTACCATAAATGGTAAAAGAAAGATAAATATATAATTTAATATAAGCATAATAGTAAAAGAATACATATTTAAATATTTTTTTCGTTTCAAATTATTAATTTTATTCATTTAAATATATATTTTTTTTCAAAAGCCTATGTAACCATATGAAAACTCAAAAGTAACCGGGAATATTCAATTCTTCTATCAGAATATATTTAAGAATAATTTAATTTTTGATGTAATCCTATTAGAAATCTTTTCGTTTATTAAATAGATAAAAATAATAACACGTGTATTTTTGACATACTCCAATTTTTTTTTACTTAATATTTACCATATAAAACGTGATATTGTTTAAAATATGGATTCAAATATTGTACATCAAAGACAACAATCTCAAAAACAAATACAAAATCTGTACAAAGTAGTTAACTAATGCAAATTCTTAAATAAATATAGGTAATTAATAAATAAAATAGTTAATTAATTTCTCAACAACAGGTCATGTATATAGAACATTCACAGTAATTAATTTGAACTATACTGGTACTTGGTTCGAATGTCTTTTTTTTTGTATTTAGAGGTTTATTCAACAATGGTGACCTGGGTCGAGGTGGCAATCTGGCCAGATGAAAGGCTGAGAAGACGATCTTGACCGTTGAAATCTTTAAGCCATTTTGGGAGGTTGTTTAGTTTTGTCTAGTTTTTTTTTTTTTTTTTTTAAGATGCTCGAGTAAGCTGAACTTCTGTTTTTTTCTTGATGTACCCCTTTATTATGTTATTTATTGTGGTCTACCCATTTGTGATATTTAAGTAGATACTTGATGTTTTCAACACATTTTTTTTTAAAAAAAAACTTCTTAAATAATAAATATTTTTGTATTTTTTAAGTCAAACTTATTCTAATTTTATCATGTTTCATCAATTTCATAATCTAAATAAGACATTAATATGACACTTGACAGAAGTTGAAAATCTTTTCTAAATGGGTTTAGATATCTCATACAGCAACTGTTTGTCAAAGTAATTCATAATTAAGGATTTTTGAAAAAACAATAAATAAAACAAAATATTAAAATTAATTCTTGTATAAATTATTAAGTGAACTTTTTCGAATTTACTTCACACTAAAAGAAAACTATTATCTTATCAATATCGATACTTATATACAACATAAATATGATTATATTTTATGTTCAGGTTTTTAGAATTATATTTTTATATTAGACTAGTTAAAATTTATAAGAAAATAATTATATTAACTTCACTCAATGAATATACTATACATATACAATAATGTTTTACTTCCCTAATATATATCATCTAATAACTACGGATTTATTTCATTTCAATTCATTTCATAACATAGTTTTTACTAATCAAAACAATTATATATATGTTAAGCTAAATTAAAACTTTTTATGACGTAACTATTTGAAATTATAAGATTAAATAATTAAAGTTAAGTTTTTTTAAAAATGATTCATTGAAAATAAAATTTGTTGGTTGAAAATTTTTTCCCTAAGGTTGATCTATAAGCAAATTTTCATTTTATTGAACAATTCAGAAAGAAAGAAAGAAAAAATTGTTCATCCGCAGCTATACAATTTCGAGGTTTGAAGCTATACAAATATAAATGGTATATCTTATTGGCATTTGGGATGAGTTTCTGCACCATGTTCTCTTCATCTTTTTCATGTTCATCCACGTCATTTTACATGTTGTCACTATAAACATGTAAGTTCTTTCTTATCTTGCTTTAAGTTATTAGAAACCAACAGAAATAGTTAGTTTTATAAAAAAAAATATTAAAGTCTACCTAAATCTGTATTTTTTACTATGCAACGACAAATAGTAAAATGCCTTCTGCAGGGGTTGGGTTGTGACTGTGACTGGGGTTGGGTTGTGCATGTGGTTGGGGTTGGGGTTGTGCATGTGGCTGGGGCTGGGTTGTGGGTGTGGCTGGGCTGTGATTGGGGATGGGCTGTGATTGGGGCTGGGCTGTGGCTGTGGCTGTGGTGGGCTGTGGTTGGGGCTGCGATTGCGGTTGGGCTGTGGTTGTGGTTGAGCTGTAGCTGGGGTTGTGGTTGGGGTTGTGAGTGGGATTGGGGCTGGGGTTGAGGCTGGGCTGTGGCTGGGGCTGAGCTGGTTGAGGCTGGGGTTGGGGTTGGGGTTGGGGCTGGGCTGTGGTTGTGGCTGTGGCTGGGACTAGGCTAGTCTAGACTGAGGCTGGGGTTGGGTTGTGACTGTGGTTGGGGCTAGGGTTGGGACTGGGCTGTAACTGGGGCTGGGCTGTGGTTGTGGTTGGGCTGTGGTTGGGGCTGGGACTGGACTGGGCTGGGGCTGAGCTGAGGCTGGGACTAGGCTGAGGCTGAGCTGAGGCTGGGATTGGGCTGTGGCTGTCGTTGGGCTGGGCTGTGGTTGTGGCAAGGTTGGGCTAATAAAATGTGAAGAATGGATGAGTCCTTGAATATCTGTCTTAAATGCTAACTATGAAGAATCAGACCTTCTACCATTTGAACAAAGACTTTGATATCATGTGAAGGAGTAATAACCTTCTCAGTACGAACCCGGAAATGGTTTTGTATCTCTAAAATTGATAGCAAAGTCTTTACAGAAATAAATTTGAATACTGCAGAATAAATAGTAGTAGGATCAATCCTATATTATTAGTTACTCTGCTAGCCAAAATGGTTTTCCATTCAATAGCATAACGTTTAAAGGAAGGAATTATATTATGGCAAACCATTTTGGCACTGAATTATGAGATTGGCCAATTGGCATCTTCTATCCTCAGACTGTATTTACGGGTTCCTACCTGGTAGCTGAACCAGTGATAAATGATATTCCTTTATACAACTGAGTTTCCTCAGCATGACCTTGGGCAACGTATTACATCTCAGATTAATCTCACCACTCCACTATTCTGTCTCATTCTATGTACTAAAATATTGCCTCTATCCACTCGAATTCTATATGATGGACAACTCATTCCTAAAACATTGCTTTGTCTTCCAAACACATCATGAAGAGAGATTTATACAGTCGCAAGTAAATCTGTTTGTGCACAAATCTTGAACCGTTTAGCAAAACAAGGTAATATATTCTTGTTTATGCGAATAGAAAAACATTTCATATATTCACAAGAAAAATATGATAATCATCACATACCTATTTAAAAAGGACATTAGTATGTAGTCATGAACTAGAAAATCTATTTAGAGAGAGGATTAATCATGGAAGTGAACATGTCAAATATACATGTTCTGCGCCCTCAAATCAAATCAAACACACAGTTGCACGAATAACATCAACATTATTGAATGTTGTTATTGAAGGCTTCGTACACCTTTGACATTGCAGATACGGGAGGAGAATGGTTGATGGGTTACTACAACTTACATCTCCGATAAAGTTATGCAAAGATTATGTCAGAGGAAAACAATAAGAAGTTTTTCTAAAGAAAAGTACTAGGAGAACAAAAATAATTCTTCAAAAGCTGAGTAGGGAATTTTTTACAGGAAGGATGGAGAAGATGAACTAGTTGCTTATACAAAGAGTGACTATGCCATAGATTTGGAAGATGGAAAGAAACCTTTAGATTATCTATTTTTACAAAGTTCAGGCTCAACACCTTAGTCATAAAAAAAAAGGTAGTAAGTTTGTCTAGCACACTGCAACAAAGTTCATTGATGTAGTTTCATGCGCATGTATCATTGAAGAGGGTACTTGGGAAATTGGGTCAAAATCAGAAAAAGTCAATTTATTCGGTGTGATAGCTGTTCAACCATTAAACTTTCAAAAAATCCAATTATGCACAATAGAAGTACACATAAATGTGAGGTTTCATTTCCTTCGAAAACTCACCAAGGCCGGTACGGTGGAAAATGTATATTGCAGTATATAAGAACAATTGGCTGATAGTACGACTAAACCTCTCAAATTGAGTGTCTTCTTAAAATTGAGTGATACAAACTAAGGTTTTTCTCTAAACTTCTCGATACTAGTCTAACTCATAACACTATTATGGATTTTGTATACATCCTATAATTCAATTTAGGACTTCACAATTTGGGAGTTTTGCCTCCCTTCTCCCCATTTAAGGTAAAATGTCAATTTTAACTACCTTGTCAAGATTCATACACTCAAAAGACAAATGCATGTAAATATTTGTATATTGAATTATATTTAGCATGTAAGAAGGAGACAAAACCAAGAACACCAAATGATTTGTCAGGAAATAAATAGCGGGTTCTTGAAGCATTAGGGAGGGACTTGATAACAATAATAATCCAAACTATTGAAATTTATGAAAAAGGAACAGAACCACAGTGACGCCTCAGTAATTGCTACAACTTCCTCAGCACTTGGTAAATTACAATTTTCCGTTTCCTTGTGCTGCAAGAGGACATAATGCCTGTTAGAGGGAAGCATTTGAATTTGTCAGGGACTTATGAAACCAAATTAACAAGTTGAAAACTGGCAAGGATTATTCATCAAAACGATCACGCCCGAATTTGAAAATTCAATTAACCACCTGAAAAACTTGTAGTGTTTGGGATACCTCAGAAACAACATATATGCAAAATGTGGGAAATTTGAGTTTATTCCTAGACCTGGAGAGTTTAATTTAAGAAACTAAAGTAGAATTAAAATGCTTGATTGGAAGGTACCTTTCATAACACTGAGTTTGCTTCTCTTGCAATTGCTACGGTAGAGAGAGAACAACAATGTTGGGTGTGGTTGAAATGTGATCGGGTATAACCTCAACGTTGAGAATTCAGTTGGAGAAATTGATGTTGTCGAACGGGTGGGATTGAAGAATCATCCAAGAAGTGCCCAAGATTAAAGCCTTGGACGGTGCCCAAGAAGAAAATTATCTTCATCTAACTTTAATGAAATAGGATTGTTGAACTTGTGAAGAGAAAAAGCAAGACGCGGAGCCATTATGGTCGAAAGAGATGTAGAGGGAACAATGGCAACGAAATATTAAAATAATTGTATATTATAGTTGTACATTTTTTTATCTCCATATTAAATCTTTTATATAAACTTGTAAGATGACGGATATATTTTTTTTTTTAAAATTCAAAATTAATCTTCATTAGTGGTTGGTGTAGAAAAATATGAGGTGAATTTTCACTTTGTGTTTCAACCTTTTTTGTTGTGTATTAGAAAAGTAATTAAACAAGATTTGTAAATATGATAATTAATCACAATTAAACATAATCATGATACATTTGTTTTCTTAAATGTATGATTATTTGATTGTTAGTGATAAAATATTTCAAAACATATAATATATAAACATTGATTGTTCTAAACACTTGATTATACATGACTTGATTATTATTTAAATTGAAATATGAATTAAAGCATTTGTCATGACATTAATTAGAATTGACTGAATAGTTTATAGACTTCAAGTGTAAAGAATACAAGTTAAAATGTTTAGATAATAATAGATTGACATTTAAAGAGAAAAAGGAAAAAGAGGGATAAAACTTAACATGAGGTCCTCTTTCATCGACAGCAGATAGCATTACAAATTCTGAAACCCTTTCCCTATCCTCTTCTTCGTACTTACACTCCCATTCTTCTTCTTCTTCTTCTTACCCAAACCCAAAACCTCGCTCTCCACCTTCAACCACCAATCCCAATGGCAATTTCTTCGGCGGCGGCAGGAGCAACCTCAAAACTCTCATACCCTCATATATATCCCTCTCCTTCACCCTCATCCAATTCCCTATTCCTCAAATCCCACACACCCTCCACCACCCACCTTTCCTCCTCCTTCATCCACCCCTCCACTGTCCTCCATCTCTCCCCCATCCCCGCCGCCCTTCGCCGCCGCTCCTTCACCGTCCGCGCTGCTCGCGGCAAGTTCGAGCGCAAGAAGCCCCACGTCAACATCGGCACCATAGGTCATGTCGACCACGGCAAGACCACCCTCACCGCCGCCCTCACCATGGCCCTCGCTTCCCTCGGCAACAGCGCCCCCAAGAAATACGATGAAATCGATGCTGCCCCCGAGGAACGCGCCCGAGGAATCACCATCAACACTGCCACCGTCGAGTACGAGACCGAGAACCGTCACTATGCCCACGTCGACTGCCCCGGCCACGCCGACTACGTCAAGAACATGATCACCGGCGCCGCCCAGATGGACGGAGCCATCCTCGTCGTATCCGGCGCCGACGGCCCAATGCCGCAGACCAAAGAACACATCCTTTTGGCCAAACAAGTCGGTGTACCCAACATTGTCGTCTTCCTCAACAAGCAGGACCAGGTCGATGACGAAGAGCTTCTGCAGTTGGTCGAATTGGAGGTTCGTGAGCTTCTTTCTTCGTACGAATTCCCTGGTGATGATGTTCCCATTGTTTCTGGTTCTGCATTGTTGGCTTTGGAAGCTTTGATGGCCAACCCTTCCATCAAGCGCGGCGAAAACCAATGGGTTGATAAGATTTACGAGCTCATGGAAGCTGTGGATAACTACATTCCCATCCCTCAGCGCCAAACTGAACTTCCCTTTTTGTTGGCCATTGAGGATGTGTTTACCATCACTGGACGTGGAACCGTGGCCACTGGCCGTGTTGAGCGGGGTACCATTAAGGTCGGAGAAACGGTTGATATTGTTGGTGTGAAGGAAACTAGGAACACCACTGTGACCGGGGTGGAAATGTTTCAGAAGATTCTGGACGAGGCTTTGGCTGGGGACAATGTGGGGTTGTTGCTTAGGGGTATTCAGAAGACTGATATTCAGAGAGGGATGGTTCTGTCTAAGCCTGGAAGCATTACCCCTCACACCAAGTTTTCTGCAATTGTTTATGTCTTGAAGAAGGAAGAGGGTGGCAGACATTCTCCCTTCTTCGCCGGGTACAGGCCTCAGTTCTACATGAGGACCACCGATGTTACTGGCAAAGTAACTTCCATTATGAATGACAAGGATGAGGAGTCCAAGATGGTGATGCCCGGTGACCGTGTTAAGATGGTGGTTGAACTTATTGTCCCCGTGGCTTGTGAACAAGGAATGAGGTTTGCTATCAGAGAAGGAGGAAAAACTGTTGGAGCTGGTGTTATCCAATCTATCATTGAGTAAATTGTCTGAGATTGGCATCCCAACTACTCGACTCTTACATTTGTGGGCCAAGAAAGTATCTGTCATCTACGATGGGCTTGTGCAATTGAGTTTTTTTTTTTTTTTTTTTTTTCATTTTACACAACTGCTGTTATATCCATTTTGTTATATTTTGTAGGTTTCTAGATGTTGTTTAGTCAAGTTGGACAATGAATTAGCAATGGCTTGTTTGACTTCCTTCTTTTTTTGTTGTCATAATTCGTATATTAAGTGCTTGAGCAAGATTCCACAAATTTCTGCTTGCCTGAAATTATGAGATTTGTCTTGCAAAGCTGATCAGTGTTTCTCTTTAGTACAGTCATTGGATATTTGGGTGGAGGATGAATCCACTTCCCTTGTTTGGATGCAAGAGGGGAACTCCTTAACCCTTGAAAGGAAGTTATTTTCTCTTGTTTAGTTTAAACTATAATACACTCCTTCTCCCTATTTAGTCCTACTACAATGGGTAAGGGTTTTTTTTTGGGAGGGGTTGAGGAGACATTCCGCACTTGAATTCTTTCATAACAGTTGAATGCAACAATTACAGTAATGTGGTTACCCATTTTTTTATCATTAGATATGTAGAAATAGAATAATTGGTATTGCAATATCCTGAGACACTTGATGCTCATGCATGTTCATTTTGTGGGGTAGAAGTCTTACAGAAAATTTATTTTGAATGTATAGGTCTTTATTGAAAATAAATATACAATTGAGGTAACTACTTATCTTGGCCAGGCTATATCAGATTTAAGCCATGTTTATGTTCAGAGTAGTTACCAATGTATCCTTAATCCTGATCACATTCATATCCAGAGTCAATAGATGTTTCCTTGTCATATTAGAGATAAACTGTAAACGATCTCAGTTCTCTTGCACTTATATGTGTGGATTTGAGAATGTATTACGTTAATAGGTTCAGTTGACAAGATCTCCTTCCTCCCAACACACAACCGGGGGAATAATGAGGATTTGATTTTTGTTTTTAAGGGAATACGTTCTTGTACTCATATGGTACAGGGGGATAGGAGGAGTTGGTTAGAGTCA
This sequence comes from Vigna radiata var. radiata, assembly GCF_000741045.1. NCBI lineage: Eukaryota > Viridiplantae > Streptophyta > Magnoliopsida > Fabales > Fabaceae > Vigna > Vigna radiata. The sequence continues at coordinate 506,019 of NW_014543246.1, read as the reverse complement.
GTTGAGAAGTGGATTGAAATGGAGAGAACTGGGTCTCTTGAATACCTAGGTGAAGGAGAGGGAGGTAATTGAGGGGGAAAGGTTCTAGCTGAGATGGTGACTGGAGGGGAAGGCTCTTGGTTAGTTTTGACGGTGAGAATGTTGTTGACTGCCACTGAGTCCTTCATTGGAGGGTTTCTGAATATCAGTGATGAGGCACTCTCAACCTTACACAATGGGAAACACATGTGAATTGCTTTCCAGTTTGAAGAAAACTATCACGTGGATTATTTCAGGGAGTAATGTAGTTGGACATCGACCTGCTGAGGTGCACTGAACAAACAATATCTAAAAGGTATTTTCTTCAATGGCTTTGGAGAGGAGTTTGCAGCAGAACTCAAACTGTGCTTAGCAAAATACTGGTCGAATGATAGATTAATGAGAAGAGACGAGCTTGTGGAATATAAGATTGAATAGTGATCTGTACTGACCCTTATAGATTAAGGACCGGGAAATGCCCTCTTTATGAAAACGACACCATTAATCATGTCGTAATTCCTATTAATCTCCCTTTGATACTTAATTTATACTTTTATGGCCTGACGCCTCTGTCCTTTTGTTGTCGATCGGTTACTGAAACCATCTAATTAAAGATACGCCTCAGACAATGAAACAGGGGCAGACAATTGATCCTATTGGCCTTCTGCACTTCGGAGACTTGTAGTAGTCTGGTGTTCAGCATCCACGAGACTTATAGTGGTTGTTTTAGCAAAATCAGACAGGTAAACTAAGACAATGGTGACTACTATGAGAGTGATTGAAAGGGGGAGAACTAGGCCTCAGAAATATATGGATGATACCGAGAGAATTCTTCTTTTGTACAAGTTCTCTTATTTGATCTCCGATTCTAAAATAAGTTTTCTTCATCCTCTGTTTGTGCCAATTCCATTTCCCTCAGAAGTAAATACAGAAGTGAAATGACAGTTAGATTCTAAAAGGACGCGATTATATTTTTTACATATGAATCTCGTGTCATATTTGATCTTTTAATGTGAGATTACACACCTCCTTTTCTTTCTGTTACATGGAATGTTAGAAGTTTGAAGTGCTAACTACATTTACATGTTATTTTCTGGCATATGATTTGTAATAACTTTTGTAATGCCTGAAATGAATAAATGTAAAATCAAAACATGAATGGGAGAGGTGTTTATTGCATTTTTTGTCAGTAGAAATTGAACTTAAGTATATGTTGTTTTAACCAACCTATGGTGGAAAAAAAGTATTGGCAATACATTATTCGTTATTTTTTTATTATTAAACAAAATGATGAAACCTCAAACCTCATGAATGGAATGGAAGAGTGATATTTAACATAGTGATTTCTCACCTACAATCCATTAAATTCAATTGGTTTAATGATTGAATCAATTAGCTCAACCTCTTGTTTACTCATCTTTAAGCTTGAGTCGTAGATTCAATAATACATGAACATAAGTATGACAAAAACTGAAAATCCAAATTAGGAAAAGTAAAACAGGGAATAAGATGAGAAATAAATAACATGTTACTTGAAATTGATTCAAGACACGTGAGAAAGATAATCATCACTTGAATTCTCAAGATTTTACATTTTACATCAAACTCAATGAGTGAGAGTATCAGGCCTTCAAGAATAATAAGCTCACGATTTCACACAGAAATTTTATTCAATAAAAAGTATGAAACAATGACACAAGAAGGCAATTTATAGCCGAGTATTGGGGCCCTTTACAAAACAAGGTTACTTAGTTTTCAAAAAGAATAGACGAGTGTTTGTAATTTTTGAAAAGTAAAAGGATATTCAAAATGAATAAAGCGCAAGTACTCTTCGATATTTTCACTTTCTTCTGTTACTTTAGTTGAACATCGGTTTCACTTATTTGTTTTCTCAGTATCCATCTAAGATGTTAAAAGATAAAAAAAGAAAAAACAGATCATACGATTTGTAATAGCACAACTTTTACTTGAACCTTGGTTATTTCCTAAACTGTCCACAGGATGGATAGAATCAACATAACCCTATGCAGTGAAAGTTATTTGATTTAGATCTATCAGTGTTTAACCTTTTCTCCATTCGATATAGTAACTAGGAGATGACTAAACTGCGAAACTAATCTCAGACTAATATCAGTTGGCACCAACAGTGATAAGGTAAAGATAAAGCAGATTGACGAATTTTTATATAGTATACCAAACGGCAAACTTCAATTGAAAGATATGAAATATAGTTAAATACATATAACTATGGCTTAGACTACTTCACATCCCCTACACCCATACAGCACAATAAAACTCAGTGCCTGTTGAATCAGCATGAGGCAATCTGAAAAGGAGCTGCTACCAAACCATGCTGTGTGTGACCGTAAATTCTGGTAACACATTTACTCCAATATAGTTGAGAATAACAACTGCTGAACAAAAGCTGCCCTCAGCCTTTTCTCTTCCTGATCCTGCTCATCACCTACATCTGGTTCATCTTTGCCAGACCTGCTGCACAAACACAGCCATAAACAATATTTCAGCATTGGATTTAAGGGGAGACTTTTCACGAGCCTTGTCTCTTCCTCTTTCTATAACCACAATAGAAGATTGCTACTTATTACAAAGCTAGAAGGCATAATGTAGTAAAATGAGAACATTTTCAATAAATTTGCTTCCTAAGTTTTTTGGTAAGGATTGGACGAATGCATGGAAAAATCTGAAAAGACTCAATCACAAGCTTACGTCAGGACTTGAGTCTGACTCAATTATTTTCCTCAGGGTGGTTCTGACACTTAAAAAGCCATTTATATATTTTTTATTCAGAAAACCATTTACAATCTGCAAAGTAAACTAGAAATATTTAATTAAAATATTGGACAGTACTAAAGAAATTGGTATTAATCGGGAAATGTGAAACTAAACATTGGTATTAAAGTAACAGATATTTCCGCAGGTGTCTCATATAGTCAATCCTGACTCAGGGCATGACACAACTTAGCAAAACTAAACATTGAATCTTTTTGACAGAGACAAAAATTCTTCTAAGCTTTCCTTAAAGCCGAGAATGTAAAAATTAGCATCAAAGTACCATGTTAATACAAAATTAAAGCCAAAACTTGAGAGAAAACATCTCAATCATCCGTCCAAACCAAACAAACAGAATCAGTTAACATTTGATTACGCAACAGAGCACATTGTCTGTGAGTAGCTTAATCAAGTTTAATTTTTATTCTATGCATTGAAATTTAGTATTGTGGCAAATCATTTCTGTTCTAAATAATAGTAAACACAAAAAATCTTGAGGCAGTGAGGATCATCATGTCCTGAGAAAAAAAGTGTAAACTGAGCTGCTCCTGGTAATAATGAACTATCATTTATTACAATTATCAAAGTTTGTTTTGGAGGAAATCATTTTATATGTCATGCACTCTGTGCTAGTTTTCTCATGCTTTACAAAATTTACAGAGCTACAAACTTTAATGGAAAAAGAAGTATACCCTTTTGCATCAGGAATATTTATATCCTTGCTGCTGGAGCTGGAGTTTTCATCTGGATGGAGATTGTTTAAGTTTGGAACAGGGTTGCAGATGAATGGTGTCAAAAGTGGATCAGTTATTGATTCTTGTTTGTTCCCCCTGGTAGCCAGCTTCTTACCTAGCATTGCTGCGTTACCAGACCAGATGCTAGATTTCTCAGGCTTCCACGCCCACTTCAGATAAAAAAATATCAATATATTCAATTGAGTTAGACAAAAATCAAATCCTAGTTATAACATAAGCTAAAATAAATAGTCTTTCCTGATAATGAGAAACCAAAAAAGGATGCGAGACATTAGTCTTTCTACGTTAAGAACTATAATGCTTCATTGTGCTCAATATTGAGAAGTTATGGTCGGATAATATATTGAATTTTTATTTTAACTCTGCCTTTCATATATTTAAGGACAGTAATACCTGTCTAGAGTGTTACACTCATAATACCAAACATGTACTAGATTACATTTTAGAACACAACACATTTGAGATAAGTAAAGCATATGTACCTTTCGAGAGTTTGAATGTGTAAATTGCACGATTGAATCCTTCCCTAAATTTTCTTCACACACGGGACAAACCTGATAAAAGAAATTGAAGCAGAGTTTTCAACCATGATTTACTTACCTAAATAAACAGACATGTCCCTATTTCACTTTTACTAGTTGTTTAATACTGTTGAATAAAGTGAAAACTATATATGAGATTAATCTTCTATGGATTAAATATATATATAGTAGAAGAAATATGGGTTAAGTACAAAATACAAATAAAAAATAATAATAAACTAACTAAAGATAAAATATAAAGAAAAGATAAAAATAATATTTATAACAAATACAATAGTAGCTGGATCCGTGATCCTTTATCTTCTTGATCAAGATCAGGACAATGTTGAACCGTATCAAGCAGACATGTAAATTTTCTGTTTAGATGTATATAACTACATTTGTAATCTATAATAATGTGGTTGGACACATACTGAGTAATCAAGGAAAGTGAAACGAATTTACAACAAAATTGTAATCATGTTAGCACTTAGAGGTACTTTCTGCTAAACAGAAAGAAACATAAAAGGCATACCACATTTTTTAGGGCATAGCAATGATCCTCTTCCAAATTGGTGCAGAGTAGAGGAACTTCAATTTCAAAATCACAAAAAGGACATCGGAAATTGCACAGGCCGTCATTATCCACATCCGTGTAATGGATCACTGAATAGTTATCTGTATTTTAAAAGGGGTCAGTGTACAAAAACTTCACAGGGCATGTTATAGAAGGAGCATCTCAGTATCTCAAGATAAAAGCAATAGGAAAATGAATGAACAGCACATAATAAGCTAACTTCACAAGCTCCCAAATACCAAACAAGAACGATAAGCACAAGTAGAACTCAATTATGCTCTTTTCTAACTTCCAGGTACATGCCAATACCTGCTCTGAGCGTAAATGAAAACTTTGCCATATGATCAAATATTCAAACCTAAATTACCTAACAACAAATCATTAAGCGTAAACCTATATTGCACGTACACTTCAGTCATTTACATGACAATTGATACAAGCGGTTTCCCATAAATCTGGCTTTATTAACCAATTATGGAAATTTTTTAACTTGCGTTCCAAGAGTCCAATCAATCCCAAAAGAAAAGGAATACAAATATACATTAGAGCAATTATTGTAGGACTAGTAGGATCAAACAAAATTGAAGTAAAGGTCGAGTTTGATAATTGATGGTAGCCAATCATTGATAGGTCAGTTGTAAGTCTCATCATAATAATACATTCCATTACTACATGCTAAGGCTTTTTGTATGCTTAACCTAGAAAAAGAAAAATAAGGCCATATTCTGGTTTCTCTCTATCCATCTGCTTAAATACTAACAAACCTGCCCTTAGTTGAAAAATTCAAAAGGGAGAAATACTGAGAGATCATCACCAACAAGTCCTCAGTCAATTTATTCATTTCTACTTAACGTGGAACTCTTACTTATACTTTAAATATAACAACTCCGAAGTCATAAACTTGAAATACTTCATGGTTGGGATCATTGTGTTAATGGCTTTTTATTTCAGTGTAATTTTTCATCCTTACGACTTACACATCGACCAGCCTCCAATTCATTAGCTTTTTTCCACCATCATCATCATAAGAAAGAAATCCTGCTAGGTTGTAAGATTGAAGATGCTAGACTGATAGTTATATAGGAAAGGGTCTCGGAGTAAACCAAATGTAACGACCTGTTATTGTAATATTGGCACATGGAAGCTCAATGGAAACTTTGTTGAGCTTTTTAATCTTCTAACCAAATTGCTCTTCTGATAAACAGAACTTAGAGTTCATATGTCTAAAGTAGGAAAAGAAAATTGATACTTTAACACCAGTTAATGATTTGTACGCACAAAAGACATGCACAAATTAAAATTCTCAACTCCTCCCTTATCTACCTTCTTCGTAAGCACCTGTAGAGCTATCATTCCTTGCCTTAGAAAAGTCTTAAAAACTAGGGGTTTTACAGCTTAAAGGCTTTCATAATAAACTAGAAGTTAATGCACATAACGGCTTAGAGTCACAAAATGAAGATATGCTTCTGAAAAAATATGACAGTAGCCTAAGCAAACTGAAACACAAATTATAATCACACGTACACGTGTTTGCCACAAGGAAAGCCTGACAGAATATTGAAATCAAATGTAAACAAATAAACGCGTTCACACGGTTACCCAAAAATCACACATACCAAGAAATGAGACTTTATATCCAATTCATCAAAAAGTGCCATAAAGGAAAAAATAAAAAAATCAGACCACATAATTCCAACCCAAATGCTTTCCCCCAGTTAAACCCACTAAAGAAAAAATCTTAGGATTTCACATCAAGAGGCAAGATGAATAGCCAGTGGGGTTCATGAATACTAAGAACTTAAAAAAAGGGAAAAAGGAAAAAAGGATAAACAGAAAATGGATACCCCAGACAAAAGAAGTAAAAAGGAAAGGGAAATAGCAAGTGAGAAATGAAGTACCAGAGTGAAGTCTAGCAGCTTGCACAGCAGAGAGGTGTTTGACAGAATGAAAACTAGCCCTGAACTCGAAGTCCATGATGTGAGCAGGTTCTTGAGGCAAACAAAAATTGTGGTATTTGAGTGGAAGTGGTGAAGTAGTTGAGGGTTGAGATGAGAGAGGTAAATGTTTTGGGTCTGAAGTACTCAAAGGAGATAAAGACTTTGCTTTCCCATCAGTTATTTATCACCACCGGCTTTGTGAACTTGCCAAGTCTTGCTGACTCATGTTTGGCTTCTGACAATGGATGCTTTTCCGACACACAAAAAGATCGACATTATGGCTTACACTTGGCATTTCTTAATCATTATTTTTCTTTTTCTTTTTTTCATTTTTTAATAATTGAATAACTGCACATTTTTGTAATCAGAAGACAACAGAGCCCAACACACCAGACCCATCTTCATTAATTTTCCACGAGTAATATCATAATATTAATATTAAGTGAAAATTTAAAATTTTTAAAATATAATATCATTTTGAATCAAAATTCGATAAGTTTTTATAATTAAAAAAAAATTAATTATAAAATAAAATTTTAAATAAAATAATTTATTCAAAAAATTATAAATTTCTTAATTCTCTTCACCATCTATCCATGATTATAAGATTTTTTTTTTTATAAAACAATCATGCGAGGTAAAAACTATAACCATAAATGAATTAATCGACAATAGATGATAAGCAAAATAACATAAAATACAAATGTTAAACATTCATCAAAATAATAAATCATGTAACAACAACACATCAACAACTTAAACACCATCACACATCATCATTTCAAACCATTGGTCTATCCATTATACTCTACCATACCACCTGTTATATTGAGTCATCTCGTCCTTACGGCTAAACGACTTGTTTCCATGCTTCGTAAGAACTTTCGAGTAAAAATGTCGTGCATCCCGAATCGTTTTCATATATATAAAGAAGATGCAACACTCGAACACCACTCTCTTTTTGCATACAAGGCTAAAGAGAACTTTTTTCCCATATCGCACAGTCAAAAGCTCAAAACACAGGATTTATTAGATACAACGAGAAGACCACACAACAACATGTCATATTTTCATACATACATCCAAACAACAACATACATATACACAACTCACACATAAAAACATGTTTTGTTCTCATAACCCATTTGAAATCATTCATACTATCATTTACCACATATAAAAGGTCCAACACCTACCAACCATAACAATAACCAATAAAAAGACCGTCGCAACATTAATTTAACAATATCACAAGATCATATATAACATGCAATCAATTATAATAAAAATAAAAAATGACAACATCAAGAAAAAAGATCAAGAATGACAAAACCAAGAATAAAAATCAAAAATGACAAAATTCAAGAATATAAATTCCCCTACTTGAATTTCTCGCTAAGAATTTTTTCTAGAATAAAGAATGTCTTTCAACCACTCCCCTAAGCTTTGACAAACTTTACTCGATCAAACTCTCATTCTCACCCTCAAAGTGCCTATCTCTTTTTTTTCCTAATGACCAGAGTTTCTATATGAATAAGAGGTGTCTATTATAGTATAACAACTATGTATATGTAGAGCTGTCAAAATGGGTTACAACTCACGAACCAACCCAGCCCACACGGGTTTGGGTCAGGTTGGATTAGAAAAAAAATGCATTTTTTATGCGGGTCAATTTTCAACCCGCTCATCCGAGTTGAACTCGTGGTGAGTCAGGTTGGCCTACTAACTCACCTAATTTTATTTTTATTAATTTATTATCTTATAAAATCCTAAAAATTACCATTTGACTGAATTGTATTGTACTTTTGTTTTATTATTTTGAATTTCCTTGAATTTAGCATCATTTTTGGAAGTGAAACTTATTTACATTTGAATTACAAAAAATTTATAATTTTTTTATTTAAAAAAAATTGTAATTAAGTGAGTCAGCGAGCCAACCCGCTGAACCCACCAACCTGTGGTGGGTTGAGTCGGGTTCAAATTTTTTTGACTTGTCAATAAATGAGCCGGGTTGAATTGACTCACTAAGTGACCAATCCGTAGTGGGTTGAGTCGGATCGGGCCGGATGACCCATTTTAACAGCACTATGTATATGATTAATTTTTCTTGTGTTAATATATAAATAACATACACTATTTATAATAGAAGAAATATAAACTAAGTCTAAAATACTTATAAGGAATAATACAAACTAACTCAAGATAAATAATAAAGATAAGATAAAAATAAAATATCTATTTAAGATATCTAATAATAATAATTTATCTAACATAAAATATACCTAACTCAATTGGCTTTGTTTTCAGAATATCTATCAAGTCAATATTTTCATAATATAATAAAATAAAATTATCTTTAATTAATTCTAATAAGTCCTAGATAATATATTTTATCTTAATATTTTTTATTTTAATTGATTATGATAAATTTCTAAATAATACATTCTATTTCATTATTATTATATAACAATAATACTTAATTATAGATAATATTATCTCAAGATATTTTTTAATTTGTATCAATATCTCTATATATTTTGTAATTTATACATGTATCTAGTATATAACAATATCTAAAAATATATTTTAAATTGTGTAAAAATATTTAATAATGATTTTTCCAGTTGAATAGTTTTTCCCCATATCTTATTTTTTAAAAAAAATTTAAAATAAAATAAATCCTTTAAATAAAAATAACAAATTATTTTATCTTTTATTAAAAATAGTAAACCACATTTATATGTTTTTTTCTAATTATTAAATTTTTTAAAAATAAAGGTATTTTCTTATGTTTGTTGTGATAAAAACTAAAAGAAATATTTAAAATTATAATTAAATAAACACAACAACACATTTATACTTTAACAAACATTGCATAATAATTATTATAAATATTAATACCCACTTTAAATATAAAACAAATAATAAAAATAATAAACATAGGAAAAATCAAACACATAACTAGGGTTCTCAATAAATAACTCTATTCAACTATACTACTTTTTCCTTCTATAATAATTATCTTTTTAAATCTCACGTTTAAAAACACATGCTTTATCAACTTTATATTATAAATTAATCGTCCAGCTGACACTTTTGTTGATTGTTGGTATTATTAATCGCCTAATTTTGTCCTTTTATTGGCTAATAATAATTATTTGGCTACCCTGCACAATTTTCCCTAATGCAAGAAAGTCCTAATACACTGGACTTCTTTGACATACATGACATCAAATTCCGTATTTAAATTAGTAATTAAAAGATACAAATAGAAAAGGTCAACTTTAAAAAAATTAAATATCATTTAGTGTCTTGACTTTAAAATAAATATCTTAATGGGTAAATCAATATTTAGACGTATTTAAAAAAAATGTAGTGTCTATTCTGAGAAACTAAATTATATATCTGAATCACATATTTGAATATCATTTATTTTTTAATAATTATCGTATGTTAATTTAAGAACAATAAAACCACATTTTGTATTAGTCTTTTTTATATTATATAATAATACTATTATTATTTATTTAAAAATTGAAAGATAGTTGTACAGTAAGGATCGGGACGGACGACCACAAAGAGAATCAAGACGGCCGACGTACAACGGAACCCTAAGGAAAACAATAGTGGAGCCCGGTCTCGGCGACCGGATGTAACCTCTGTTTGTGAGAAAAACCTTGAAGAGTTCACATGAAGTCTTATCGTCACAAGATAACCCCACATTCTCCATGCTCACAAAAAATGTTCTTCGAAAAAATGCTGAGAGACGAAACATCTGGTATGACCAAGGCGTTGAATCCTCAAGTCGCCATACGGGCGGACCAGCCAAACGTCTGATGACCAACGATTAGTGACGAACGCTCGCATAAAGGAGCTGATCCAATGCCGGTTTGAACGGATCCCTCTCCAAAGCTGTCGTGACGGGCGACGGACGCTTCCGGTCGAGGATGAAAATTAGAAATTGGTAAGGTTTCAGGATTAAGGTAAAACCAGATTAACTGCAACAGGCCTACTATTGGGCCGTGATTAAGGTTTTGCTAATAATTGGCTCAAGAGAAAAACTATAAATATGAGTCGAGAGTCAAAGGTAGGTGATTCCATTGAATGCACATTTACTTCACTTTCTCTCTCTATCTCTACCTTTTCATCCCATTAATTAATACTGATTTGAATGTCGGAGTGTCATTAACAGGTACCCGACCGGATTCAACGGATGAGAGCATTCATCAGAAGAAGACTCAACAAGAAAAATAGGAGATCGGACAGTTTACGACGGAAAGGTGTGTAGGAAGACTAGGGAGACCTTCCCCACCGAAACAATAGTTATTATCATTTGTCTATACTACGTTTAGTTACAAACATTAAATATAGATGTTAGATAATTTAAAATTATATAAAATTAACAAGTATTTTTTTCTCTCTCTTTTTTGTCACACTTTTTTGTTTCATTTTGTTTTCCTATTTCTGTCTTCAGTTTTTAGGACACTGGTTATGAATTGTGACTCTTCAAAGTGTTATTTTTTATTATAAAATTATTGAAAAATACTAAGTTACTGGCTGAACGAATTAAATAAGATACGAGAGTCATACATTTCAAAACATTTCTTAGCAAAAAAAAAAATCATAAAATAACTTCGTGTATGTTCTGGTTTATCAACATGATTACTGTAAAGTATAATCTCCTAATATTTTTTGTATGAAAGAAAGAAAAGTTAAGCCTTGGTTAGTATAACAATTTTAGCTAACGTTGTATCACGGCAGTTAATTTACTGACTCCAAAATTTTGGTCCACTTTTTAACCTAATGTCTTTTCAGACATTGTTTTTGACTAAAACTGAGACAACTTTGCTTCCAAGTCATCAGTTGTTAAAAAACAATGGTCAATCCAAATGTACCAAGATTTGAGCTTCAAGGCCGTAACGTGTTTCGTTATTTTGACAAACTGTAAAGACAAACTTAACGTGTCTATTCATATTTTTTCATCTCTTCCCAGTAAACTTTTCCGGCATTTCCTTTCACTTTCTGTGTAACTTTAAAAAATTGGATATTTCTTCGTCAGGTAAAAGTGATCAAATTCTCAAGAGGAATGTACACTCAGATAAAAATAATAATTTGAATTTTTTTTGTGTTTTTTAATAACCCTCTTAATAGATTTAATAGTTCTTCAACGACTTTCATTAATGTAAGTGAAAAGAGAATAGCAGAATATACTTGAAAATTATGTGTAGTGATAAAGCCGTGTGAAGCGGATCTAAGAAAAAGAACGAATGGGAAGAGAAAAGAAAAAGTAAGAGAAAGAATATAAGAACTTGTGAGTTAAGGAGTTGGAGAAAAAAGGTACTTTTTAGTATGGAGGAGTGACAATTTATCACGTAGGGACGGACGATGCATCAAACCTACACAAATGGCCAAAAACACACACCTTAAAAAGTTTTCTTAACTTTTGCTAAATACATAATAAAAGCTTGTTTGATAATAGCTTTTGTTAATTGCAATGGAAAACACGGCAGAGCCTAGATTTGTGATAGCTTTTCAGCCTTTTACACTCCTCTTTCCCTGCATGTTTAATGACATATGTTATGTCAACTAACCCTTTTACAAGTTTAGGTTCATCCCAGTTCAATTTAAATCTTATGATAGAAAACACTGTTGAATAAAGAAATTCTATTTAAGAAAAAATTATTGTTAAAAAATTAATTAATATTGGGACAAACTTACCTTTTAGAAGATGGTGGAAATTAGAAGTATGGGAAAATTGAAAATGATGAAAATGCAGTGAGCCATCGGCATCTTTAAATGGGAATAAGAATCAGTGGGTATGGATCTGTCGCGTAGGTGTCTCAGCAGACTAAAATCCAGGTGTTATAATATTTTTATAGCCCAAGTGTACATCAGTACACGTTCAGCCTAAAAAGCCCACCTTTTATTTTGCTTTTAGATTTTTTATTTATTTCTTTTGGGTTAAAGTCAGATGTTCTTGCTATACTTTTTATTGTTCTAACTTTACTTCCATTCCTTAATTATATCAGTAAACATCTAAGAAGGAGATTATTGAATGATTTTTTTTTTTTTAACTATCAAAGGCTAACAATCTACATCTTAAAAGTAAAGTCACAAGCACTCTTTTACTCAAATGAGCCCCCTAGTAAAAAAGGAATTTAATTGAATATCAAATAAAAATATAAATACCTCCACATTATTTAAAAGAAACTTAAAAGGAAGAGTTTTACTCATAGTAATTTTATTAATTTCTAATAAAATTACAAATAACTTAGAAATCTAATTTGAATTATATATACCTGAAAAATATTAGAAGGATGTTTGAATAATGTTAATGAAAAAAAATTCTTTTTACAATTTTTTGTATAGTAAGTTTGTCGAGTTTTGGATTTGTTAAAAGAATACTTAAACGTTCGATTTGTAAATGATAATAAAAGATAGTTGCTTTCAGCATGTTATTCAAAATGTACATTGTAGTGTTTGTAAGAACTTCTTCGGTTGAAGAATAATCATTTAGTACACACAATTCTTGAATTTAGAAGTAAAAATGTAGTTACAGATTTTATAAGAGAAGCGTTTAGATAAGAACTAAATAACTTATACTAGTTCACTCCACCGAACTACGTCTAGTCTACTCCGTGGAGAGTTCCACTATAATCTTCAACAAGTTTATAACTGAATATTCGCGCCACTCCTGGTCTCAGCCAGCGAATAACCTCCTATTATCCTAGACTAGATGAGTATTCTCACCACTCCTGGTCTCTTCAGTCAGTGAATAGCCTCTTATTACCCTAGATTTGATGAGTATCCACACCACTCATTTGCCTAGATTTCTTTAACTCAACTGAGTTTAACAAGTGTTTTAATTCTCTTCAGAATTCCAATCAACGATTGCTTACAAGTTGTTCAAACTATTACTCTTGTAGAGAGGATGTGATTAAAATATAATAGAGTCTAAACACTCGAGGTGTTTCTCTCTTTTCTCTTTCTCTCTTTCTTACAATCATTAAACAAATATTACAGTGAAGCTCGAGAGTATTGCTTTTCTTATTTTCTCTTCTTTTCTTTTTATGCTCATATAATTTTTTTTCTTGAGCTTTTTTTGTGTTTTTCTTTTGAATGCTTCTCAAAGGATGAATGTTTTCGTTGTGTGTTATCGCTTTGATTCTTCATTTGAATGATCTTCTATTTAAAGGCTCTTAGATAAAAGTCTATTAGAATAAACTTTTGGCCTTGATTCTTGTGTCTTCTCTTTCTTCGTGTATAGTAACTGTTGGATAAAATCAACTTGTCAAAGCATACTTGTTTTTTCAGTTCATTGCTTAAAGTAGGTTGTACTTTCTTTTAGACATCGCTTAAAGTGGAGAACATTATGTAAATATCTCTTTTATCTCTAACATTCACTTATGATATTTTAATTGAATAGATCAATTGTGCATGCAACAAATATGTTTTATCTCTTATCACTTTTGTTGTTTTTAAACATTGAACATTTAATGTCATCTAATGCTTGCTCAGAACAATAAAGTGCTTTTCATTTACCGTTGAGGTAGCATTTAACAATTAAGCTTTTCTTCTAAAGATACCCAGCGTTGAATGAGAACTTCATCGTTGGACAAAGTAATAGTTTAGCTCATGGTATCATTTAGACTTATGCAAACGCTTTTTGTGATTTTGCCTTTTTAGAGCAATTTTGTTTATCATGTTATGTTTTCCTTGATATTTTAGGTTTAGGCTTTTTAATTTTTTTTTTGTATAAAATGTTGTCTTGGTACTTTTTCATTTTCTCGAGAATTCAATTGAATACCCTTTTTGGTATAGTAAGCTTACATGTTTAGTTTAAGCTCTCTTAGACGCTTTTGACTTGACTGTCATTTAGCTTTGCGTCTAGGTGTTTTGAGTTATATGTTTGATAATGCTAATTCTTACCATTTTCTAAGCATCATTTTACTAGCAAAATCAACTCCTTCATAGCTTTAACCTTGTTTTATCCTCACGTTTAGTGTGTTTTCTAGTTTTCTTGTGTTTATTTAGTATATGCTTGTTTTTACCTCTAATATCTATGTTTGAGTGTGTGAAATAAAGGAATAGGAAGCAATTCTAGTAGAGGAAAACAAGCAAGAACTCAAGGGAGCATGTTTTGGGACAATAATAGATCAATTTGAAGCAAATACCCATGTTGGACGCCTTTGGATTCGCACAAGAGCCTCAATTTTAGAATGTTGTCAAAACCGCCCGAGCTGGGCACCAGAAATCCAAGTTGGGCGCCAGAGTTGCAGAGAAATCCAAGCTAGGCGCCAGAATTCCAAGCTAGGCGCCAGAGTTGCAGAGAGATTCCAGGCTGGGCGCCACATAATGGGGCTGAGCGCCAGAGAATGGGGCTGGGCGCCAGAAAGTGGCGTTGGGTGCGAAAACTTGCTGTAACTCACTTCTGATGCAATGAAAAGTCGCGCTGGGCGCCAGGAATCCGAGCTGGGCGCGAATTTTCGCTGATATGTCAAAATGGGTTATTTAAACATGGGTCTCGCGATTTTTGAGAGACTTCTCCTCCTACACTTCATTCTTCACCTAGAGAGATTGTGAGAGACCCTTGGAGGCTATTTGGGGTGTTGGGAAGCTCTCCCACTCCTCCTTGGGTCTTCAAGCTTCTTCAATGGTGATTTTTCCCCTTTTGGGTTGAGGAAGAAGATGACTCACAAATTGGAGATGGAGATGCGAAGGGGAGGCGCAAATGGAGCATGGAGCAGCTGCCAAGAACCTTGGGAAAGGCTTTGCATCTTCTCTTTGGTTTCAATTTCTTCCTTATCTCTTCAATTTTGTGAACCCTAAGTTCTCCTCCATGGAGAGCTTTTCCTATTTGTTGAGATTAGTTGTAAAACATGGAATTCTTATGTATTTTGTGATGCTAATGATATATGATTTTCCAATTCATGTTAGTATTTGATTTCTATGCTTAATGTTTGTTGTGGCTTGATCATCCATGGCATGAATTGTGGTTCTTGAAGTATTGAGAAATATGATTGAACCTAGAATTGAAATTGAATACTTATTTGATGGAATTGAGATGTTTGTGAATGCATGAGAATGAAATGGATGAATCCTAGTCTTGACAAATTGTAAATACACTATGTTAAATTCCTTGCACACCAACTGTTTGATAAAATACCAAAAAGAGTTTCTTGTGTTGTTTTTGTGCACTTTGATGTCTAATTGAGTTATAAAAGGAAGAATTGTCATGTGTTGCACAAGTCCCTTGGGAGAGAACGATATTTATCACTTGCTACGCTGCGACCGGTGCACTTGCCGTTGGTTTTGCAGCCAACAATGTTTTCATGATTTCTACGATCCTAAAGGTTTTCCTAAGGTTTTTCTATGTTGGGGATCCTTGAGCCTAAGTCTTGTGTTTCATCCTAATGTATTTTCATATTCTTATTTTGTTCAATGTTATTTGGTTAAACTTCAAAATATAAGAGCTTTTAGACTTGTAAACGCTTTTGTCTTAACAACATAATCCAAAAATAGATTACACATCTCATAATTTGGAATACAATTTTTAGTTTTAAATTATATAATTTGAAATTTAAATTATAAAACTATACTCTTGTTACAATTATATTAAGTCTCTGCAACTCCATAACCTTGTTGTTCTTGACGCTACCGTATTCATGGTCATAGTTACAATCGTCACATTGCAAAACTTCATTGTGGAATGATCCAATGTCATTATCGACATCAAACCCGAGTCAAAGCACCAACTTTGTCATCTTGAGTATCTGTAATAAATATTAAATTGGGAATTATTGATGTAATGGTCCCAAATGATGTCGTTGTTTGGGAAGAAGGACGGGAGGAGATATTTCGTGAAGTTTGTGAGAAGGAACTATGAGGAATGGAGTAGCACTACATCAAATATCACACATCAATGAGAGATAAGACAGGTTTATAACACATATGTAGGTTGCAAACCTCACTTTATAAGCTGATTACTAATTTTGTGGGATTAAGTTAAATTTAAAATTTACATTTTAACATATCAGAGTCATAGTCAGAGAAGATTTGTTATTTCTTAGATTTATTATGTTACCTACTATTAGAAAAAATGTTTTTTTTTTTAAATTTATTGTTCTACTTATTATTAGAGCATCAAATCTCATCTTTTAAGTTACGATTTTTTTCATTATGCATGATTAGGTTAATTTTTTCTTTTTGTTTAAGCTTGTGTTTGGATTGGAAAATAAATTTGAAAGAGTAAAATAAGTAAATTTAAAAAGAATTGGAAGTGAGAATAAGGTTGTTAGGATTAAGAAAAGGATGGTGAGAAATAAAGATAAATCAAATGAAAATTTATGAGTTATTTTAAAATTTGATAATAGTTTTAAAATTGTAATTTACTCTGAAAATAGTTTTAAAAACTATTATTGCAAAACAAATTTATAATGAGTTGGGATAAAAGGAAATACTAAATTTATTGATCTTTAAACTAAAATTAACTTTCCATAATTAACTAAGACTTTTTTTTTCGTCTGTTTTCAGCACCCCTTCTGCGTTCCTTTACAGGATTCTTCTTTTATTAACTTTTACAATAAACTATTTCCCCTTTTATAATGATAATAGTAATTATTAAAATTGATCCGAAGGTTAGCAAAACCCGGTTATGGCAACCCATGGTGGACCCTGACCCGGACCCGGATCTGTTCCCGAAAAAGGTGGTTAATGCTAAACCCTACATAGCTCATTTTGAATTTCTCCTATGCAAGGCTCCAGAGTTGGCTTCGTCCCTCTGAATCTGATCTACAATGAATCCTTTGAAGGCAATTGTTGCTAACCTCAGATTCCTCGACTCGCCAGTCACCAGGAGACTCATTGCAACTCGGTCTATCCGACTCACTCAGAACCAGGTGACTCATTTCTCTCTTTACACTTCATCTCCCTTTTTGGATCATTCTCATGATTTCCCCTTTCCCAACCTCCACCGGAAGATCAACTTTTCTTCGAAATCAATTCCCATTGCCGAACTTATTTTGACGAGCCATTGGTCCAAGGAGTTAGAGCACGACTTAGAAAAATGCTACCCATCCCTGACCCACGAAACTGTTGTTTACGTTTTGAAGCGGTCGGAAGCAAACCCAGAAAAAGCGTGGCGCTTTTTCGATTGGGTCAGTACCAAAAAATGGTTTAGAGCAAGTTCTACAGTTTATGGTTTAATTCTTAGGATCTTGGCCACTGAGGAGACGATAAGACAATTTTGGATTACTCTATGGACTATGAAGAGAAAAGGGTTTTATTTTTATGAAGAAATGTATTTTCCAATTTTAGCCGTTTTTAAAAGGAAAAAGATGGAGAGGGATTGCACGTCTCTTACCCACTTCTATAATCGGAGTATCCGGGAAGATGCAATGCATAGTGTAGTTGCCAATGTTGTTGGCATCATTTCAGTGTCTAAATGGGGTGATGGTGTTAATGGTGAACTTGCAAAGGTTAAAATTCAGCTCTCCGATAATTTTGTAATAAGGGTTTTGAGAGAGCTTCGAAACACTCCTTTAAAGGCTTACGAGTTCTTTCGTTGGGTTGGTAGACAATCTGGTTATGAGCATAATACAATGACTTATAATGCACTTGCAAGAGTTCTGGCGAGGACAGATTCAATTGAGAAGTTTTGGAGTGTCATTGAGGAGATGAAGAGTGTGGGTCATGAATTAGATATTGATACTTACTTAAAGATATCAAGGATGCTTCAAAGGCATAGGATGGTGGAAGATGCTGTCAAGCTTTATGAGCTTATGATGGATAGTTCGTATAAGCCATCTGTTAAGGATTGCAGCTCTCTTTTGAAAAGTATCTCTGAAAGTGATAAGCCAAATATGGATTTAGTTTTCAGGGTTTCTAAGAAATATGATTCAACAGAGCACACACTCTCCAAGGCAATCTATGATGGGATTCACAGGTCTTTGACAAATTCTGGGAAACTTGACGAAGCTGAGGATATTGTTAATCTTATGAGAAAGGCCGGTCATGAACCTGATAACATCACATATGGCCAAGTGATCGTTGGATTTTGTAAGATGAGGAGGCTTGAAGAAGCATGTAAAGTGATGGAGGAAATGGAATCTTGTGGTTGCATCCCTGATACTAACACTTGGACCCTATTAGTCCAAGGGCATTGTGTTGCGAATGAAGTAGACAGGGCATTACTATGTTTACATAAGATGATTGAAAAGGGCTGCAATCTTGATGCTGCTGTTATATATGTTATGACAGACGGTTTTCTTGGTCAAAAGCGAATAGATGATGCATACAAGTTACTAGTAGAGGTTGCTACCAAACACGGTGCATCTCCGTCACGCAGTACATACGAGAAACTGATTGTAAATCTATTGAAAATTGAGAAATTTGAGGAGGCTCTTAACCTTCTTCGTTTGACTAGGAAACACAAACACACACCTATTCTTGAACCCTTTGTGCAGTATATTTCTAATTTTGGGTCTGTTGAAGATGCAGTAAAATTCCTAAAGAGTAAGGGAAGTCCCCGGTCGTATTTGATCTACCTTCGTGTTTTTAAATCTTTGCTTGGGAAAGGTAGACTTTCTGAGGCCGAAGATCTATTGAGCAAAATACCCTCCTATATGAGTAAAAGTAAAGAAATCCGTGAACTTTTCGATTCAAATGTGTTTCGACTACGGCCTCTTAGTTGAGTACACAATTTGGAATTTTGTTAATGCTAACTTTAGCTCATTGATTTTGTCAATGCTAATGTTTAGACGAGTTTCTTAGGGCATTGATTATTATTATTATTATTATTTTTTATCGTTGTACAATATATGATTTGATGTTCTGGAATTTACTGCTGCAATTAAGAGATATTTGATAGGAGGCCAGAGAGGGAAAATAAAAGCTCATGTTTAGAGGAAGGACACTCTGATGAGCTTTGAGCTACAGTGGTATTAAAGGAACCTAGTTGACGGAAGAAATTGTACTCTGCGCTGTAGCTCCGTGATGTCTATGAATGTTTTGTCCATCCAGTTATTAAATTTTTAATCTTTAAATTAATTTTGAAGGTTTTCCACAATATTAACTATTATTTTTGGTGATGAATGATTCATATCAATATCATGATTAAAAAATATTAAATTTACAATAATGCTTCAGTAAGGTTTTGGATATTCAAAATTTGGGTCCATAATATTGTTAGTAAAGTTCATTCAAGGTCTTGTAGACAGTAGGGTAATCGATTACATTCACCACTAGAGTAACTTTTAAATCAATTCAAGTTTAAACTTTTTAAGAAAATACTTTATGCGTGCAAAATTGAAAAAAAAACTTGAGAAAAAAAAAATCCCAAAGAAGTAAAGTACTTTCTAATA
Organism: Vigna radiata var. radiata; assembly: GCF_000741045.1. Taxonomy (NCBI): domain Eukaryota; kingdom Viridiplantae; phylum Streptophyta; class Magnoliopsida; order Fabales; family Fabaceae; genus Vigna; species Vigna radiata. The sequence continues at coordinate 486,060 of NW_014543246.1, read as the reverse complement.
TATTTTAACGGAGGGAAATTGACGTGAAACTATTTCAATGAAGAATAAAATTCACTTTTGAGAGTGAGATTTAGCACATTTAAAAAGTTTTATATGGATTTAAGTCCTTTATTTGTTGAGATGAAAATATATTCTAAGAAAAGAGTTTTGGATAAGAATTCATGAACCTTGTATTAAACTTCAATGCTTTCATAATTCACTAAAATATATCAATGAGTTGAATTTGGAGGAACAAACTAGAGATAAATTATGAAAGCTCAGAGCAATAGAATTGGTTATAACAGCATGGAATCAATTTTCTTCTGGCTATGAACATCAACCAAAAGCAGAGGCTAAAGATTGAAAAATGGTTCATTTCTAGAAATTATTGCTTTCACTACCTTTCAAATAATTCAAAACTAATATAAATTTATCCGCGACAATTTTCGTAAATAATAATTCACCTCCAAGCGAACACGGCGTTCCTGTTTGGGGGATATATGTAAAGAAAATACTGCTTCCAAGTTAAATTAAAGTTTTTATATTAAGATTGTATTTTTTTATTATACTAAAAATAAATATGTAATAATAATTATATTAAAAGCACTATTTAAAGTATATTAAATGGATTGAGTTTTATAAATAATGTGGCAAAGAGTTTAATGTCGTGAAATTTAATTTGAAAAATGATTTTTTTTTTTCAATTTAGCTTTTCTAAAATATTATGTTCTAATTTGAAATTTAATATTTTTAAAAGAAATTACAAATCATTGAATTAAAATTGTATTTATATATATAAATGTGTGTGAATTAAATTAAATAGTCTCTATTTATTGTAATTTAACTATATGAAATAAATATTTATTATGTATAATATACAGTAAAAAAATGGTAGTCAATTTTAACGAAGCAGTTTCTTCATTTTTATAAATTCTATTTCATGAATAAACTAAAAGAATAAAAGGAGTGTTTGTTTTATTTCTCTATTTCAGCATGGAAACCCATAAAAGCAAAGTGGCCGTGGACAGTGGTTATTCCTTAAACCCTCCCAAACCCTTAGACCCATATTATCCATTTTGGCGTTACCATGAACCGCGTGAAAGCAGTTGCCGCTACTCTCAGGGTGCTCGAGTCTTCACTCGCTACCAGAGTTCTGGTGACTCGGAATCAGGCGACTCACTTCTCTCTCAATCCATTGCCCCGTTTGGATTCGCGTCACAATTTCCAATTTCCCGTAAGTCATCGCAAACTCTATTTTTCTACCAAACCGAGCTCTATCGTGGACCTTGTTTTGACCAACGATTGGTCCCAAGCGATAGAGCTCAGTTTAGAAAATAGTTTCCCGTCAATGTCCCATGAAACCGTTATTTACGTCATAAAGCGGTTGGATAAAAACCCAGAAAAAGCTTCGTGCTTTTTTAATTGGGTCATTAATAAAGACTGGTTTAGGTCAAGCTCTTCAGTGTTTAGCTTAATTGTTAGGATCCTTGCCACCAAGGATACTATGAAACTATTTTGGATTACTTTAAGGATGATGAAGGAAAAGGGGTTTTATCTCAACGAAGAAACATATCTCACAATTTATGTTCGCTTTAAAAAGGAAAAGATGAACAGTGACGCCGATGCTTTGACCAACTTTTATAATCGGATGTTAGAGGAGAATGCAATGCAGAGTGTTGTCACCAAGGTGGTTGGTATCGTTTCAGTGTCTGAATGGGGTGAGGAGGTTATGGGTGAACTTGCTAAGCTTAAAATTTTGCTGTCGGATAATTTTGTACTAAGGGTTTTGAAAGAGCTTCGAAATACTCCTCTAAAGTCTTACAAGTTCTTTCGTTGGGTTGGGACACAACCGGGGTATGAGCATAATACTGTGACTTACAATGCATTTGCAAGTGTTCTCGCGAGGAATGACTCAATTCAGGAGTTTTGGAGTGTTATTGAAGAGATGAAGAGTGTGGGTCATGAATTGGATATTGATACTTACATAAAGATATCGAGGCAGCTTCAAAAGAATAGGATGATGGAGGATGCTGTCAAGCTTTATGAGCATATGATGGATGGTTCATATAAGCCATTGGTTCAAGATTGCAGTCTCCTTTTGAAGAGCATCTCTGCTAGTGATAAGCCAAATCTGGATTTAGTTTTCAGGGTTGCTAGGAAATTTGAGTCGACAGGGCACACTCTCTCCAAGGCTATCTATGATGGAATCCACAGGTCTTTGACAGGTGCTGGGAAATTTGATGAAGCTGAAAGTATTGTTAGGACTATGCGAAATGCTGGTCATGAGCCTGATAACATCACCTTCAGTCAACTGGTTTTTGGACTTTGCAAGATGAGGAGGTTTGAAGAAGCATGTAAGGTGCTGGAGGAGATGCAGTCTTGTGGATGCATCCCTGATATTAAGACTTGGACCATTTTGATCCAAGGGCATTGTGATGCCAAGGAATTAGACAAAGCTTTACTTTGTTTTTCTAAGATGATTGAAAAGGACTGCTATCCAGATGCTGATTTATTGGATGTTCTGGTTGACGGTTTTCTTAGTCAAAAGAGAATAGAAGGTGCGTACAACTTGCTTATAGAGATTAGTAGGAAGTGTCGTATATCTCCATGGCAAGCTACATATAAAAAACTGATTGAAAAGCTATTGGGAGTCATGAAGTTTGAGGAAGCACTTGAACTTCTTCGTTTGATGAAGACCCACAACTACCCTCCATATCATCTACCCTTTGTGCCTTATATTTCAAAGTTTGGGTCTGTGGAGGATGCTGAGGCATTCTTGAAGGCATTGAGTGTAAAAAGTTACCCATCCCATACTGTTTACGTTCAGGTTTTTGAATCCTTATTCGAAGAGGGTAGACTCTCTGAGGCCAAGGATCTATTATACAAGACTCCTCACCATATCCGTACACACAGTAAAATCTCTAAACTTTTCGGTTCATCTGAAAGGGACACTCAGACTCCTCTGCTGCCTGATCCCTAGCACTTTTCTCTCAGTAGGTATCTTGTCTTTCTTCAAAGTTCAAATTATTGATACTATCAAGTTTGATCATTAGCCGTTGCAAAACCATTGGACACAGGAAGTGATGTAAGGCTAAGCTTCATTTTTAAATTATAACAAATTTTCATCTATGACCCGTAAAGTTATCATCAATGGCTATTTTTCAGAAGATTCTGCATTGTAGCTTTTAGTGTTTTTTCTCTAACGGAGATGGATGTACATGCTTTACAATTCATAACATGAAAAACATTTGAGGGGAATGTTGTGTTGGCTTCTGAAGTTAGTTCATTGTTTATTATATCGACTCCTGTTTTATACTTTCAATTTTGAATTTCAACCGTGTTGAGACAAATGCTTGACTATTCACCTTGGAACAAGGATGTTATTATCGAATCATTTTTAATGAACCATGCTCTTTCATAACTTTCTATTGCATCTTGTCTCATTGGCGTCTTAAGTTACTCGTGTTAGTGAGCGGCAATCTTATTAAAGATGTCAGAATTATTGACTAAACTTGGTAGTGTAAGAAATTCAGCTACTTTTACTCTGCAGTCCATCGAAAAGTGAGGAAGCCCCAGAAGAATTCAATGAAGGGATCAATGAAGCATCCCTTGAATTTAGCAGATTTTGCCGCACGTGTGTTGAAGTGTGATGTGTCCAATTTTTGAAGATTGTAGGAGTTCATTAGTTGCTAGACGGTGCACATTACTGAGTATCGGTGGTTGTAGTCTCGTTATATATCTATCTCTTTCGATGGTAGTCTTGAACTAATCAAGAAGTTATCCCCTTCTTCCCTATCACCTTCTCTTAGGACACTCCTTAACCTCTAATCAAGGTAATTTAACTCTTACCAATTTGGTGTTTTTGTCGAGAGTTGTGCCACTGAGAGGCTTATTTATAGGTTGAAAAGGTACTAGTCAAATGTTGATAGATGAGTGAAATTATAGTGCACTTTGGATCTTAAAAAGGATGACAGTCTCTCATTGAATTGAATAGGATGAACTATTTGGCATGCTACTACTCAAATTTAGAGATTCTCTCACCTAATATATTAGTGTTGTGGGATGGATTCTTCATGAATGTTTATGATCTTCGTGTATCTTTCCATCTATTGTTTCTTTCATATATGAAAGATTTCCCCCCTCTTTTTAAAGCCTTCCACTTTTTGCAAAATTTAGTAACACGCACCATTAAAAAGATGAGACTTCTAAAATACAAAGTTCTTGTTAAGCACCCTTTGAACCTTTTTTTTTTATCAAAAAATTAATTCTAATAAAATAATTTTCAGTGTTAATAATTTAACCATTGGTGCATTTTCATTTGAATATTGCTTATTTTATGAAATCAAAGTGATATTTGAACTTGAAAAGTTTCTTTATGATCCTTGATGAAATTTCCATGGATTTAAATTAAATATTATTATTTTAAGTAAAATATGATTTTGGTCCCTTTGAATTTATTAGTTCATGTTTTTTATTTCTGTTTTTATAAAACTAAATGTGTTAAATTTAGTTTTGTTAATGACTTTCTTATATCATGTTGCACTCCTTAAACAAGCATCTACGTGACAAACATTGTTATATTTGTAAACAATGAGTGATTTACTTTTAATTTTCTATAATATAATATAAGTAGTTAATTTTCAGTCTCTCAAAAATGAAAGGAAAAACATTAATAAAATTGAAGTTTTCAACTACGAAATACTGAAAACAGAAGGATTTTTTCTTCAAAAAAAAAAAAAAAAACAAAAAAACAATAGGATGTCTAAATTACGTTCGAACTTGTTACTCCCCGTCCCACTTTATGAAAAGAAACAAGATTCCTAAATTAGGTTTTCTTCGTAATCTTATTTATTAAGCAAAATTAAATAAAAACAATAAATATTATATCTCAACATATTTTATACACCAATAAATGATACAAAGTAGTAAAATAAGACGTAAACAATTATTATTTTAACGAGTTGTTAAGCCACGTCGAATTTGACGTATCTTAATTTTGTATGAATATAAAATAAACTAGTTGAAGGATAAAAACTAGAGGGATCAAACACATGTTTTATTTTAAATATTTGACTTTGCTGTATAGATTTGTCACTCATTTAAGTCATCAACAATTTAATCTTATAAATAGAACAATAAAATTTAAAAAAAAAAACTAAAAAACGAATTAATGATGTTAAAGAGGATCAAAATCATAGTTTTCTCTTTTTTTTATTATAAATTTAGGACTCGAAGACTTCATCATCATATAGAGACGGAAATAAACTATTGTTCACAGAAATTAGGATAATAAGACGAAATGCACTGAGAGGAACCAGAGAAAAACAAAAAAAGAAAAAGAAAGAAATTGCATCTGCACCAGCGTCAGCTTATCCCTTTCATATGGCATATGTGAGGCCGTGGTTTCAACGAAAGTAACAGGACCGTGAGCATGAGCAGGAACATGGCGTCTTGAAGAAAATGTTTTGTCAGTGCCATGAAGAAGAGGGCAGAGCTCCCACAACACGAACCCCAAGACTTGGAAGTTTTGAAAGCCGTTGCACAGGCCTGGTACAGCCGCTCCGGCACTTCCAAGCCCATGGCCGAATTCGACGCTCATCGAAGGAATTTCAGAGGCAAGCCTTCAAGATTTAAGCTTCAAGCTTTGAGCAAGCCACCGACTTCTTCCAAAGACACTCATTGGGACTTTCAGCACTCACTCTGGGACTCCTATGAGCTTGTCACTGTGTCCAGAAGGATCGAGACTGGGTTAACTTTAGATAACCCTTTTCATGATTTATGTGGTTCCACTCCAATCCAACCCAAACGAAAGCCTGAGAGTAAGAATAGCCTCAGGAATCTCTTCAATCTTATGTCTTCCAGGCGCTTTAATGCCCCCAATATTCCACACCAAAATGATACATGACTTTTATCTTCTCTTTAAGTTTCGTTTACTCTTCAATTTTATTCAATATCTCCCCTCCTTTTCTCACATATATTTAGTTGTTTAAGTCAGAAGAAACAAAATTGGAATAAACAAACAATAAATCATAGCATGCTATAGTTAAAATATGTTGTAGATAACTCGTGTATATGCTTCATTTATAGTTGGTACATGGTAAAGTTCAATACTAATGTACTACTGGTATAAAAAACTTAAGCAAACACAATAGCCTGCTGAGCAGGCATTTATTTCGCAATCATACATAGTGATGATTTTGATGTATTAGGTAGTTTTTGTAGCAAACTAGGTTCTTTTCTTGGTCATGTTTTTCTCAAGGCCTGTAGGTCTTCCACTTGTGCAATTCAAATCGAGTCTTGTTCTTCCCTGGGTTGGACTGAATCCTTTCTTGGTACATGACTTCATCATCCTCAGTCTGATCATACTCTACAATCTCAGCTCTCTCATTAGAATGTGAGTTGTTGAAAGCCATGTGAGCATTGGGGTAGCGAGGGACATCTGTGAGAACACTCTGTGACCTGTGAACTTTTGATATGTGGGCGTGGTAGTCCTCCGAGCGCAGCATTGTTTTCTGATGGTTTTTATCACAAGGGCAGGTATATAAGCACAACTACACCATTAATCTGCTATCACACACTGCAATTTATAGACAGAATGGCAGGTACAACTATCTCTGTTTGCTCTTAAATCGATGGCTTTGAATCTAATTCCTTGGATATTTATCATCTCCAAAAGCAGGAAGCAGATTCTACCTCTATGTTAGATTACATTCCTCCTGGGAATCTAATTCCATGGCAAACAACACTTTTATTAATTAAAATTCATTGAAAATAACTAAATTCTGAACAAGGATTAGTAACATAAACCTGCATTAATAACATTTTTCATTTGGAAGAAAGAGTAGAAAGTTGGAGTCAAAATCACATAACCAAATGGTTAATAATATATCTCTCTGGTACTGTAATGAAAAGGAAAATAGATAATGGTTCTGATATATGGCCAGAATGACATGTGAATAATTGAAAGTAGCTGCACCATATAGAGACATTTTTGGCCAAAAAGTAGAAAGTTATTTAGACATAGAGAAATTCCTTTCCTATAACTTTTTAATTTGGATGTCGGTTCACACTAATCTTTTAAAATTCTTGTCGACACTAACATATTCCATCGTATAAGAACACTGTTTAGCCACAATTGGTGTCTCACTGTCATAAAAGAAGGGCTATTTTGGTAGACGAAGGACAGGACACCACACACAAGTAAGAACAATACACCATTTTAATTTTATGGAAGGATTTTATAATTTTTCATACCATCTTGTATGTTACTATATGAGAACTTCATGAAGCATAGAAGTCTTCATTTAACATGACTAAGTATATTTTTCTTACATATGTGCAGTTAGGCAAGAACTTTCTGCATCCTATCAAATTTCTTAACGATCAAAAGCTTCCGGAATTATTTAGGTGGGGTGATTGTCTACAGGAAAAAAAAATTCTGAACTTGTTTTAGTGTGTTCCTGAGAATGAATTGCGGAAGGATGGGATGCATGAATATGGTGCTTCAAGTACAGTTATTGCAATTTCAAATTATGAGTGCCGTCTCTTATAAAATTATTGGAAAAAGATTTAGAAGGACGAAACCTCTTAATCATATACTAAGCTTATCCGTAAACTTAAATGTATACTAAGCAAATCGAAAGCTAAGAGGAAGAATTGATATACTATTTAACAAAAAAAAATGTAAGTTATCTAAAAAAGTATTTTAGTAATTTAATATTTGGACCGGACACATCTATCCTTTTTAACTAAAATAAAAATGCAATTAAAATATTGATAAAAGATTTAAAAAATAAATTTAAAAATAACTTTAAAACAGATTTTATCCATAAAATAAAATTCATAATATAAATATGTTTATTTATTTCGTTTTGTAATTATTAGTTATTTTAATAAATAATTTTACCAAACATTTATAAGGCAACAACAACAAAATTTGACCTTTTTAAATTTTAACTAGTTTTTCAACTTTCGGTTTTTCTTTAATTAAATTTTAATTTCTAATTTCTTAAAATTTTTTTCCGATACTATTTTTTGATTTTAAAACATTTATTTAATTTATTTTAAAGTTTTTTGAATAGTTTATGTAAACTGATTTGTTGTGTTTCACTTAAAAAAAAAAATCAAAACTACAAGGAAAAATATAAGATAATCTTTTTATATAATAATTTTTATTTTCTAACTCATTTTTATAAGTATTATTTTATAATAATGTAATATGTAAAGATTTCATTTGTCATTAACTTCAAAATTAAAAAATTATATTTAAATTTAAATTATTATTAGTTTAATATTTTTTTGTTTGATTTCATTATGATAATTTTTATTAACGTATATACAAATAAAAAATATTTTATTATAATTTAAAGAAAAAAAATTAAAATACTTTTAGATTACTTTTATTAGATTGTTGTTTAATATTTTTGATTTAAAATTAATATAATTATCATTTATTTTTAAACATTTAACATTAAATATATTTTTATAGTAAATATTTAATAATATTATATTTTTCATGATTTTTTATAAAAAATATTTTTTTCATTGATATCAAAAATAATAATAAAACAGAAATGAACAGAATATATTGCATTAAATGTGAAAATGTATATAAATTTTTAGAATCGAAATGATGAAACCCATCATCACCATTTTATCATCCTTAATTCTTAAGTTATCAAATCAAATACTTTTAGAACTAAAAGTTAAACAAAATTATGAACAGCTAAATATTATAAAAAAATATGAAAAAATAATTTTGCAAAAAACATAAGAATGAAAACTCTAATCGTACATATCATAAGTAGAAACTAACTATTATAGAATAAAATAGGGCTATTTAATTTCTTAAAATAATAAGTTGCGGGCAAATAAAAACGCTACTGTTTTTTTTTTTTGTTTATCTTATCAGAAGATAAGACACTTTAAATAAAGATAAATACGATTAAAACTGCAGTATGGAATGTAAAAGTTAAATAATAAATCACAAGACATTTATGTATTACCTCACAACAAACTTTAACTTGGATTAGTATTTAGAAATTTAATGTCAACATTCTATGGATATTTTTCATATCTTCGAACTAATTGGCAGAAAAAAATATAGCCCAAATTTTTCATGATTGGAGTGGAACTCAAATATATAATTATCTTGCCAAATTTCACTTTTTTTCTATATCTTTTAAGTAATACCTAGTAAAATCATGGCTAATGAAAAATGTTATTAAAACTAGTTTCAGAGAAAAGTAACAGGGATTAAAAACTGCAGAGGGTGGCGATGGCAATATAATTAATTACATAGGAAAGCATAGTAGTTCAAACATACTTGAATCCGGCACTGGATTGTGATGGCAATATCACCACAACACAAAGACCGGGAATAGATACGAAATTAGATAAATATGTCTACCTGACCAATGTCAAGCACCCAAGGAGCACCTAGTCGCCAACTTTACATTAACTACTAACCCACATTTTAATAAAATCTACTCTCCTTGGATTAAATCCATAACAACACGCTTTATGCTTCCATTGTTTTTCTTAAGCAACCTCTTATTCATCTCTTGGTCACGGAAACCCTGCATAAACCCCATAACCAATCAAAACAGTATCCAGTTGAATAATATATTGTATGGTTAGAGGAACGAATGGAAAATGGGAGGAGGGGATTAGAAGATAAAGGGCTTCAAATTGCATGCATTTGATGATAAGTGATGAACCGAGCAACTTACCATCTCTTGTAACTCTAAAAGGATAGGGTCCCACTCAGAAACATTATAGACATCACTACATAGATCGACAATGGATTGTTCCAGATCATACTCATTCATCCTCAAGACCTCTTTGTTCAAATCAACCTGCTTAAAACCCATCGCCTCAAGTTCTTTAAGTAGACTCTCCTCCAGAGAGTTAATTCCACCAGTCCCCATAATAGATGATGATGATACATCCACAGTGGAGGATTGCTGATCAGAGGGAACAGCTGGGGTTGCTTCAGATAAATCAATAATAGGATAAGAGATTGAAGAAGGTGCCAGGGAGGTTGCTGCAGGGGCTGAGGCAGAAGGGCCAACAAATGTAGCTTCATTTATAGGGAATCCCTTTTCCAGTTCCAACCTTGGTTCCTTATCAACCTGTTCAGCAGGTTGAATCAGAGCATTAGGAATGCGGGTTTGAAGAAAAGTATCATCCTCGGCAGGCCTAACATTGATATCTATGAGCAGAGGTCCTTCAGATCCACTGACATCAAGTGGAATATTCAAGTTCAATCCTTGAGAGTTATCATAAAATGAGTCCTTGAGAGAGGCATCAACCTGTGTGTAAGACGATGCAAGAGAGCAAATTTATTATTACACCATCAAGAGTAAAATCTAGTGTCAGTAAGAAATTCCTTCAACACTATCATTTTACCTGTACAAGGACCCAAACACGTTGGCCAAATTTATGTCCAGATGAAGTTGCCAACCTCCAGTATGATGTGTATCGACCAGGTCTCCGAGGTGCTGTAAAGTCAACTGCAATGTCAAGTTCCTTCTCTATAGGGACACCATCCTGAACCTGGGACGTTTAATCAGAGAGAGCACTAAATAAACTTGAATACAGATTCTCGGATGAGCAAGACAAACCTAGAGAAAGATAATAGACCTTCAGGAAATAATTAAACTACAGTATGAATATTTATCAAACCTCTAAGTCAACTGAATGAGAGTCACTGAACTTGTCTCCTCCAATCCAAACAAGTTTAGTTCCCTTGGGCCAAGCTACAGTGCCATTATTGCGCATCCGCCAGATCTTTGTAAATGCAGTAGATGGAGCCATCATTGTACCGTCTAGCACATTGACATCCAAAATGAACTGACTATCTAACTTTGGTCTTGGATGCTTCAAAATGGCACTTTTCTTAAAAGTATGAGGCGGTAATGTTGGCTGCACCATAAAAAAAAATGTGAAAATGCAAAGACTCAGCATAGGGAGAAAATAAAAGATAGCAGTGTTCAAAAGTGATTACAAAGTTTTTGGATTGCTCATATACACATCGAGGGAAACGAGCAGATGCCGGACGGTCCATTCTGATATATTCTGTCCCATTACCCATTTCGTTGTAACAAATGTGGCAGAGATCATAATTTTCCTTCCTGCATGAAGAACAAAATATCATGGAAACGGCCCTGAAAACAATTTAACAACAATAAGTCCAAACAAATCAAAGTACTTACACTTTGGATTTGAACCGAGGTCCAGTTATTGGATAGACACCACAACCATCACAACGCACACCTTTGTGGAACATACCGGTCATTGCCTCAGTGTGACGATGGCTCCTTTTAAATGGGGGCATTTGAGAGTTTCCAAAATGTGGTGTCCAAGAATTAATATATGTCCCAGAAAATGGACATTCAAAGAAACCACCAGCATTCCATGAAGTAGTCTGGGTTGAGGTATCATTAGGACCAGCAGGACTTGAGGATGTACCACTGCTGTCAACCTTACCAGCAGAACTATAGACAGTTGACATTTTACCCTTCCTGCAATCACCCTCAGGGACTTCTGATGAAAGTGGAGCCTTATTCACATTTGTGGACTGAGATGAATAGGGATCACAAGGAGGGATATTGAGATCAACTGTGGCAACTTCCGCAGCTGTTGTTGCACTGATTACATTCCCAGCTTCCAAATGTTGACTGGCTACATCTCTAGTTATGTTTTCAGTCTCCACCTGTTGAGTGGGATTAGAAGCAGAGGCTGCATCTATAACTAGGTTTTCAGCCTCCACATGTTGAGTGCAATTGGAAGCCAAGTCCACAGATGGCATTTGTGGCTCTCTTGCTTCACCAGAGATAGGTTCTTCAGGAACACCATTTTTAGAGAATGGACCAGTTGCAACAAGAGGCTCGCAATAAGAATTTAAAACAGAATGTCCCACTAGGGAAATTAAATCAGCAAGATTAACAGGCAGCTGACTAGAAGATGCATCATTTGGATACAATAGATTGGAAATAAGCTCACGTACTGGATCGGGCACAGGAGATGAAATGTCAACTTTATCTGCATTTGGGCTTAGAGATGGGTTTGGAACAGGAAATCTCAAGGGAGTGGCACTCTCACCATGGACAGTAGAATTGGAGGCTGAGTCCACATATGAAGATTGAGAACCTTTTGCCTTAGAAGTGGCATGTTCTTCAGGACCCGTTTTTGAACTTGTACCAGCTGCATCACGAGGCTGGAAATGAGAATTTAGAACAGATTGTCCTATTTTCAAAATTGAATTGGCAATATTATCAACCACGGGAGTCGAAGATGCTGCTTTTGAAAGCGACAATTTAGATAGAGCCTCGTGTAATATAGTATTTCTACCCAGAGGCGGGTTTGTGACAGAAGGAGATTTTAAGGGCGTGGCACTTCCAGTAGACCAAGCAGTCGATTTAGCACCGCCATCATTGTTCATAAGTACCTCAATTCTCAAGAATTTCAATTGCTGCCTCATCACATCACGCAAATCATCATCATCAACCAGAGTCACCAAGTCGCCATCTTCATCAACATATCTCAGAACTAAATTTGCATCAGCACTGAAACCGAAGATAGAACATATCTTCTGTCTCAACCCAACCATGTCGAGATCCAGTCGATTAATCTCGTCCACAGACGCAGTGAAGCGCCGGAGGGTATCCCCATATTTCACCTGTCCAACAAAAAAGTAATGTGTTGATGCAATAAGCAAAGATGTGCATGATTATAGAACCGATCTAAAGCCACGAACAAATATTAGCAGATTCTTCCACCAAATATTATTTTATGAATTTTCCGTAAAATGAAAGAAGGGTATCCTCAAATTACACTAAGCATCAAAAGATTACCAGCTAAATAAAAATGTATTATCATAAATTGATCAGCAGGACCCTTGATATATTAAACAAAAATATATAATACCATTAATTGAACTAAAACAGAACCTCAGTTAAATGAAAGTTCCACTATGCACAACAGTTTCAATTCCAATACAAATTCATAAAAGTGAATCATTCTAAATGCTCACAATACTCCAAACCAAAAGAATAAAAACAATACAACCGCGACAAATCTAGCAGATGTTAGGAATCAATTATTTTCATGAAACTAACGCTAAATTGTTTTCTAGGCAAAACCAATTTGTTCATGCCGAACCCAGCAAGCAATGGTTGGGGTTTCAGCCCCATCGTCATACCAAAAGTTACTACATATAGAGTTATATAAAACCATAGTGACTATGAGACTCAAGGCTTCATCAACAAAAAATTCCGTGCTCCGATCACTCAGATAATAAAAATAAAGGCGAAACTAGAAGGGGGTGTATGTCAATTTTAATTTGACACGATTGTAACAAAATCAACAACAGAATAAAGCACCACAGTGACTATCAGACTCGAGGCCTCATCAACTATCAACATCGTCACAAACAAACAAAAAACGATTCATCTTCATTTTGTCCAAGAAATATCAAGATGACTAAACGCAGAGCATCACACCACAAAAGTCACGATATAAGAGAAGGAAAACAATTCAGGACCGAAAATTGAAACGAAAACATGACGGAAAAGGAAAATTAAGATCAGAACCTTGATCACTAGAGCAGACTCCATAGCTGTCGGAGAGCAAGAGAAACAACAAAGGAAAGCGTGGCAGGTATACCGAAGAGAAAACACTGAAACCCTAACCCTAATGGGAAACGAAGCTTCTTCTTCGGAAGAGAAAATGGAGAGAACTGCACGGCTAGCGTTAGCGACCCGTTAGCCACTTTAAAAGCTTTACGAGCCGGAGAGTGACATATATATACACTATTGTGGCTTTGGTAACAAGAAATTATTTATTTTGACTTTTATTCTTTTTCCTAAATGCATACATAACTTCGTGGCAAAGGTAACGGTACGATCGGCCCACGTATCTTATCTATTTAATAGCGTTGTTAAACCGACGTATCAAATCAAATATTGAAAAATACATTTACAAAACTAAAAATTAAATAAAATTTAGAATTCAATAATCAATAACCAATTCTAACTTATTGCTAAAGTAACCCATTAATGACAAAAAGAAGTTAAATTACTTGTTCATTGATAGCGCTTATATGTGGATGATAACTGATCTTATATCTTATATATGTATAAATTTAGAAGTAGACAAATCGAACTGAATTGCATTGCTAAAAACTATATTAAACTAAAAATTAATTTGTTTAAACTGAACTGTTTACAATTCAGACAAAATGAACGAACTGTTTTTTATTTTATCAAACTGAACTATACTAAATTGTACTAAATTACAATATAAACTGAACTGAACTATTAACTGAATTGTAAATTGCATTAACTGAACTATTAACGTTAACTGAACGAAACTATTAACTGAATTTTAAACTGCACTAACTGAATGTAAATTGCACTGAACTATTAACTGAATTGTAAATTACACTAACTTAACTATTAACTGAATTGTAAACTGCACTAATTTTAACTGAACTACTAATTTTAAACTGAATTGTACTAAATTTAACACTGTACTAATTCTAAAATCTGATTTTAACACTATCTAATAACAAAGTAACTTTATATTATAATCCGAAATTAAATCATTTTGATTGCAAGTTTTGTAAAACAATTTCTTTTTTTATTTGGAATAAAAATTGTATGGAATGGAAGTCATTGTTCCTCTATAATTAATTAGAATTACAAAAGGTGAAATACAGATAGAAGAAACAAACTTTTAATACGAGGATTTATGATCTTGTTTATTTTTGTTTAATTGTATTGTTCTTTTATTTACTTTTTCTTGTGAAGGGCTATAATCATTATTTTTGTGATTTTATTTTCAATTCATTGATCAACTTTCTTTTTTTAATTTCTCATTATTTTCATTGATAATGTTGTTAAAGAGAAAATAAAAAGGAAAATAACATTTTAACACCATTTTTTGACACTATTTTGACCCTGCACATGTGTCAAAATGTGATTGGACGATTTCAAATTAAAAAAGTTAAGACAGGGGTATATTTGGAAGAGAAAAACCAAAGTTTGTTTTTTTAATTTGAAATCGTCCAATCACATTTTGACACGTGTGCAGTGTCAAAATGGTGGTGTCAAAATATCATTTTCCAAATAAAAATTATCAATTAATTGAAAAGAGAATTAAAAAATTGATTAATAAAGTAAAAAAAGTGAAAAGATAATAGTAATGATTACACTATTTTATTGATGGAAAATGATATTTTAACACCATTTTTTGACACTATTTTGACACTGCACACGTGTTAAAATGTGATTGGACGATTTCAAATTAAAAAAGTTGAGGCAGGGGTATATTTGGAAGAGAAAAACTAAAGTTTAATTTTTTAATTTGAAATCGTCCAACCACATTTTGACACATGTGCAGTGTCAGAATGGTGTCAAAAAATGGTGTTAAAATATTATTTTCTTTTATTGATAACAAAATTAAATACAAAAATGTTAAACATGTGGTAAAATGAAAATATTTAATAGGTTACATATAGAAGTTATTCAAATTTATTATGTGTAACTTGGAAAATTGTAAGGATAGAATATATGATAGATTATACGAGGATGAGATAGAGTGAACAAAATATATATATATATATATATATATTTCTCTCTAAAACGAATGTAGTTCTTAGTTTTTTACTATTCTCCATCTTTTTTTAGTGACTTTTTTAAATTTATTGACACATATAATATATTTAAAGTATTTTTTATATAGTCTTTTTTTCTTTTATGATTTCTATTATTTAATCATTTAATAAAATTAAATTTTAAAAAATATATTTTACTCTTATTACTTAAAATAATATTGGTTTAAACTTCTTTTTGGTCCCTAAGTTATAAAGGAATATTCAGTTTAGTCTCCGTTTTTTAAAATGTAAACCTTTGATTCCTAAGTTATACAAAATGTATTAAATAACTCCTTTTTTGACTTGAAATACTTTTTTTTGGTTATCATTTGATACATAAAAAAGGACTCATTTATACATTTTTTATAATTTAGGGATCAAAGATTTACATTTTTAAAAACGGGGACTAAACTGAACATCTGCTTATAACTTAAGGACCAAAAAGAAGTTTAAACCAATAATATTATTTAAAAAGTAATATATGCTTATTGATAAAAAAAAATATAAAAATTTGTAATAAAAATATTGTCTTAAAAAATTAATTATTAATTTTTTATGTGAACGTTTCTTTTATTAATATTTCATTATTAAATAAAGTTTTCTTAACAAAATGAAACAGCGGTAAAATAATACACTGAACTGTTATTAAAAGTGGATCAGTTATTTTTAATATAATATAGTACAGTTACATTACAAATCAGTTATTTTTGTTCAACCCTATATAAATCTCCATAAAGAATTTTAATCAATATGAGTAATATTTAAATTCAGGGATTAAGTGACTATAAGCATATTTTTTATTCTTATAATACTTATTTCCATGATTAATTTTTATTTTAAATTATTAAAGTATCTTTTATTTATTAGGGAATTTAAAAGTTTATATTTTTTTTTTGTTGATTAATTTTGTAATTCATTTTTAAACATAAATTTGATTTTTTTTACTCTTTTCTATCAATATTCTATTTTTATTTAATTATTATTTATAGTCATTGATTTAATATTCAATAGTTGATATTATTATATTTTATTTATTACTTTTAAAATTATTTAATTAATAATAAAAAGAGGAAAAATACATTTATAACCATAACTACAAATATATCCATTTTTCAGAAAAATTTGAACAAAACAAAATTTATATAGAAATATAAGTAAATATAAATTTTTAGTTAAAAATGAATATAGAATAATCAAGCCTGATATTTCTTATTTTTAGCGGTATAAAAATTTGAAGTTGGAATATTATTTTTTTATCATAATCTATTTCATGATTTCTACAGAGGTTAACGATAAAAAAAATATATCTATTATCATATATTTTTTTTAATATTTATTATCATTATTATGAAAAATAAGTTAAATATGGTTTTAGTTCCTAAATTATCAAACAAATTTTTAGTCTCTTTTTTAAAGTAATCTACATTTTAGTTATTCTCTTTAACGAAATTTTAATTTTTCATTCTGAAAAACTAAAAGCATTAAAAAGAAATTGATGTGGCTAATGTGTGAAGACTGTGATGACATCTTTCTTTTTGTAATGTTTGTCACGTGTAATTAGCCACAAATGCACTGTTACACTTGAGTCTACTCCCAAACGCAATATGCCACACTCTGTTCCCCTTTCTCATTCGCCACTTCGCCTCCATGTAAGCCAACTCGTACCAAATCGAACTCGAAGAGGTGTTTTCGAAGCCTCCACGTGCAGATGCATAATATGAAAACAATGGATGGAAGCAAATTACCTGTGAGATGTTGGAAGCGTCACTCCATCTTACCCCACCCGTCTTTTCTTATCCATTGCATTCTTGCCAAAGTCATTTTCGCATTTCAAGTTTGAATTTTTCTTATTTGCATGTTTAATCTTTAGTTTATTAAAAATGGTTTAAATTTCTTTTTGGTCCTTAAGTTATGTTCAACTTAGTCTCCGTTTTTAAAAATGTAAATCTTTGATTCCTAAATTATAAAAATTGTATCAAATGAGTCATTTTTGTATTTTTATGGTCAAAGTACAAAAAACAATTTAAAATGTTTTTATTATTAAGAAACAAATCAGAGCAATGTAAAGATCTAGTAGTTGTTAAGAAACAACCAAAAACAGTATTTTAAGTCAAAAAATGACTCAACATTTTTTATAACTTACTGACAAAAAATTTACATTTTAAAAAACGGGAACTAAACTGAACTTATAACTGACAAAAAAGAGATTTAAACCATTGAAAATTGTCTCCCAATTCTTATCACATTGTCTCCCAATTTTTCTTATTTGCACGTTTAATCTTTAAAAGAAATTTTTTAATTAAAAGTGAACAAAGTAGATCTCTTCTCCACATATTAATTGTCAGATACTTCACATTTTATAATGATGAGTAAAAAATTATTCACTAAATGTTTTTAAATGTAGAAAAATTTCATATTTTCTTTGGGTTGGCTGAGGTGAACTAATTAAAAAGAGGAAAATACTGATTTTGTATGGTGGAAACAAAATGTGAAAAAGAAAAGGCAAAATTTATTAAAATATTATCATAATTAGTTATGAAAAGTTACACAATTAATTAATAAAAGTTTGATTTTTAATATTTTTATAATAAAAAGTAATTCCAATGATAAATAAATAATTTAATACGTTAAATAATAAAAATATGATATAACTCTCCACTTTCCATGACATATAAATACTTTGAAAAATATTCACGATTACCAGATTTCTTAGTCAAGAATCACGATACTATATAACTTATACTTCATTTAAAATTCTAAGAAAAGAAATCCTTAGAAAACTAAGATTGATCTGTAATTCCGTTTATAGATGTTAGAATGGGTCTTACTCTTTGATCCCACAATTACGGTATGTTAGAATAGCCTTTTGCTTTTCTGCTTCGCACAGCAGTCTATTCAGATTACAATTCACATACAAAATGCGCTAATAATCCATACTGAGTTTCTTTATAGGCTTATATAAATAAACTCCAGTATTTCAATCAAGGAACAATTTGCAGAATCAACAAGAAAAAGATGAAAAAATTTGTCAATTGAATGCTACTATATATATATATATATATTTTCTCTTAATTATCGTGACTAGTGGGTAAATGTTGGTTGTTAATTACTAGGTTGTTTTGTAAATTATTACAAGAAGGTTCTATCCCCAATCATTGCCATTGCCATGTGGTTATGACGTCATTCATTCATCCATAGGTGGCAAACAAGCTGAGAAGGGTAGCACAAAGCAGAGCGAGAGTCCCTTCTGTGATCTGAAGATAGAGCAGCCCAAAGACCACGCCACGTCAAGCGTAATTAGCCATCCTTGTTGAACCAAAACCCTGCGACGGTAACCTGCAAAACTCATCAGCACCAACACTGTGATAGATGTCATCATTGTGACTCGGAAGGCCAACAACACCACTGATGCAATAATAGTCAAAAGCGCCACTACCAAATAGAACCCTTCAATTTTTCGATCACGTAACGCACCGACATAACATGAGACCATAACAGCGATCACCAACGTTAAGATTATGGAAGTCTTGGTCATGCTTTTGCAGCCTCTCACAACGCAGAAGCCTAGGAAGAAGCTAAAAGTTGAGACATAAGTATAGAACAATGATGGCGTTTGCATAAAATATGTATACGAGGAGGCGCTGGTGCTTTAATTTATGATTGATGAAGTGTGTTAATTATATAATTATATGACAGGCATGCGCTGCACATGGAGGTGGTTGCCTGTGGCTGATAACTGAGGTTTTGTAACACAACCATGGCTGTGACACACGAACGGTGTTGTAAATGGGATGTGAAAAAAATAAAATTAGAGCTAAAATTGACCTTCAATCATTGTCGAATCTATATGTCGTATATTGATCCTTCTTGTGGCCAATATGAGGATTTGAACCGCATTATATGATAGCAGAAATCTGGAATTTATATATCAAATGTCAAAGCAGAAAAATATGGAATTTTATTTACATCCACAATGTCAAATCTATAACTAAATAAAAAGAAGGCTTGATATTTTTATTAAATATTTTTAATAAAATTAAGTTTATTTAAATTTATATTTTATATTAAATTTTATTTAAAATTTTTAATATATTTGTGTTGATATTTTATTATATTAAACTTCAATATTATTTTCTATTTGAATTTAAATTTCAAATAATCATATAAAAATTTATAAATTTATATTTCAAATATTTTTATAATATAATAAACCAACAATTTCTAAACAAATGTTAGCATTGATTTAGAAATAACAATTTAATAAATTCAAATCTAAAATTTTAAAACAGTTTTATAACAATCTAAAATAAATATATTTAAAATTAAAAAAAAATTTAAAACATAAATTTAAATAAATTTAATATTTCTAAAAATATTTAATAAAACTTCATTGTAAAATTTATATAAATTAAATTCACTCTCAATTTAAAAATAATTAAAATTTTTAATTTTAAAAAAGTTGAGATTGAATTGAATTAAAATAATAAATACAATAAACAAATTGATATTAAAAACAATTAATTTTAGGAAGGATTTTTTTTCTGGTTTTAGAAACCTCCAATACGTTCCCGCGGTTTATGCTTGAAACACTAAGAGTTTTTTCTTTTTCTTTTAATTTTTTTGGCAGTTACTAACAAAAACCGTTCCTAAACTATATTTTTATCTTAAAATAATTTTTTTCTATCCTTAATATTAGAAAAGCTTTTCCCGCACTTTCATTTTTAATTCTTTAAGCCCTAATTCCCTTCCTCCTAAGCATTTTCATTTCTTCCATTGGCTTCATCACAATCTTTCCTGTTGCGTCTGTTCGTCTGTTTTTTGTCATCTTTTCCTTAAGTGGAGCATCGTGGTCGAGGCAGTGAGGATTGTGCTGAGACGATTTTTATCATTTTCGTCTTCCTGGTATGTTTATCTTATCTCTTCAATTAGATTATTCTCTATACGCTCTTTTCCTCTTGCATGAGCCTTCATATCTAATACTTCCTAATTCATTTCCTTCCTCTTTAACTAGAACATAATCTTCATCTATCTTTCTATCTATATTTTCATTTTTTACTCTAACATAATCTTCCTTGTTTCTAAAGATCATCATCTCCTTCAGGTTCGTGATTTCTATGTTAATGCTCTTTTATTTTTACAATTCGTATTATATAAAAACAATTTCTCAAAGATATTAGTTAATGTGCAGCATCAACTCACCATCTCGTGTGAGGAATAACTGATTCACACGAGTTTCTTTCACTCTCACCAACCAACTCATTTTTGTAACAACATCACGAGTTTCCGACTTGTGATCTCAAGTTTTTTAAAATAAGTTTCTAAAATATTTTATATTTTGAGATTTATAACTTAATTCGAGTTTCAAATTCTCTGTTTAGTATGTTTGTATCAAATAAGTTATCTATCACTTGTGTTGAGTAGTTCTATTTTACTTTACACTTCATAGTTATATTTCTTTTTTGAAACTTCTTACATTTTATAGTTATATTTATTTTTTCATTTAATTTTTTCTCTCATTTTTTTGTTGAGGTGATGTCTTAAGGTGGGTTTTGTGTGAAATTAGATTAGGATAAGCAGTGGTTGTCTTGTCCTAATTTTAAGAGAAATTATAAATGGCCAAGGGGATGATTTTAATTCAGTAGAATATTTTAAATTTGTTTTTTCTTTTGAACTTGGTTTTATTCGGTTTGATACGTTGTCTATATTAAATATTTTTTTATAAATATATATATATATATATATATATATATATATATATATAAAACCGACTAACTATTATGTTATATTATAGGTATCCGATCAAGGAAGTGTGTCACATAATGGATGTAACGAAGAAGAATCTTAGACATCTTTGTCTTTAATTTTTAGTATTGAACATGTTTGTCATTAATTTTTAGCATTGAATATTATTGTTTTTAATTTTTATAGTATTGACTACAGTTGTTTTTAAATTTTATAGTATTGAACATTGTTGTTTTTAATTTTTATAGTATTGAATATCTTTGTCTTTAATAATGTATGTTGAACAATATAATTTACTTTATATAATAATATTCAATTTTAGATTATATTATTTGATTGTCTTGATATTAAAACCAGATTTATCACAATCCAATTTCAACACAAAAAAATAATAATTTGGAAGCATTTCCGACAGTTTTGGATAAAACCTCTGGATATAAGGACATTTTTTTCAAACGCAGTTACTTCCAGCGGTTTTCTAGAAAGTCCGGTTAGTTTGGGTTTAGGATAAAATCTTTGGAAATAAGGACATTTCTTTCAAACACAGTTACTTTCGGCGGTTATCCAAAAACCCCGGTTAGTTCCGGCAATTTTCCGGAAACCCCTGGAAATATGGGCGGTTTAGCATAACCTCGGTTAGTTTCGACAGTTTGTCAGAAATCCAAGGAAATAAGGATAACTTAGCACAACCCCGGTTAGTTTTGTTGGTAATTTTGTGACGGTAGTTTTCCTAGAATTCTCTGCAACCGCAAAAAACGTGTTTTTTGGGATTAAAACTCAAGTAATGCTAAAAAAAGTTTTTTTTTTAACTAGTAAAAAATTAAAATAAAAAATATTTTTTTTAGTAAATTGACGTACATAGTACATATTTAACATTGTTATTATAATAACAACATAAAGGACTTAATTACACAATTAAAAAAAATAAGAATATAATAAAGACCAATCAAAATATAAATATCAATATCTTTTAAGATTTTCGAACAAATGCAAAAAAAAAAATAAGTATTTTAACTCCTCTCTTTCTATCTCCATATATATTTCTCTCTTTCTTTCTATATATTATTCATTTTCATTTAATAATTTACTTATAATATAAAATAATTATCAT
The DNA here is from genome assembly GCF_000741045.1 of Vigna radiata var. radiata. Classification (NCBI taxonomy): domain Eukaryota; kingdom Viridiplantae; phylum Streptophyta; class Magnoliopsida; order Fabales; family Fabaceae; genus Vigna; species Vigna radiata. The sequence goes on along the minus strand of NW_014543246.1, from coordinate 463,570 downwards.
TTTCTTATCATAAACAAATAATATGTTTTTAGTATAATAATCTTCCAAATTATATTTTAAAATGATAATTTGTAATAATTTTTAATTATAAATTATTATAAACATATATATTATATTATATTATAAATTTAATTTCAAAATTCATATGGTAAAAGAATGTTAAAAATATTTCTATTGAAAAACAAATTATTGTGGTTTAACAATCACCAATTTCTTTTTTCTTTTTTGTTGGTAATTTAAACTATGAATAAAGTTTAATTACACTTCTTTGTATTGAAGAAGCAATAGTTATTTCCGTTAGAGTTAGTTATTATTATTATTAGGATCATGTTTATGGCGGTTAGCGTCTTCATTCACTTCTTTATATACAGTTATATCCTCCAACTCACAACTATAACGCACTCAAGAATCCTGCAGTGCTTTTTCTCCTCTGATTTCAGGTAAAATTGCATTTCAATCCTCTCTTTCTTTATCATCTCTTTTTCTGTATTAACTCTCCCTTCTTCCCATTGAAGGTTAACGAGAACGTTGACGTCTATACCTTCTTCCCCTTCTTCTAAAAGTTCTTTGAAAGAAAATGACTTCCGAAGAAGCTGTAACAAACATACCTTTCCTTACTAGGGAGAGCTATCCAATGGAATCACTCCAAGAACCTACCTCAAAGCGTATGTAGAAACTGATGAACAAGTAGACAATATTCGTTCAGTGAATATCTTGCATCTCTTACAAGGTTTTTCAATTTCTTCTATAATTTCAATTCGTCGCTTGCACTGTCCAAGAACAACCCACTTGCATCCAAGATATTTCACTTTGTATCATAATAACATGTGTATATATGCTTGCTGGAATTAAAGAATTACATGTCAACCTAAAAAGGCGATGATTCTTGTTTTCTTGACTGAGTTATTATGTATGACAGTGATATGTGTTTCTTCTATTTTTTTTTTTAATTTTTATTTTGCCTTTGGCTTTGTTTTGTGATTCAATCTTTTAAGCTATTGTTATTCTGCGCTGGATAAAACAGTTTCGAAGGCGGACACACTACATTGTGAATTATTTTAAGATTTTAACACTCTGAAAACAACACTTTTATTCATTTGTAAATCGCACATTTTCTTGAAGGTTTTATTTTAAGGTTCTTCCCAAAATTGTGAGAGATGGATTGATGGGATAATTTCTTGAACTGTTAACAGGGCATATGTTATTTGGTACGTATCTATGAATGCACATGTTAACATTAGAATTTTCTGAACGTAGAATCTTCCAACTCTGCTAGATGATCTTATACTAGTTGTTCACTTTTATTTGTAGCCTCTCAATTGGATCCTATGAATTTTTTCACAACATCATTTCTTGGTTGCAATTGAACAATATACAGAAGAGGGTTTCAGAAATATAATAGACAAATCTTGTCCAGAAATACATTTGATATGCTTAATCCACAATTTTGTGAAAAGATGATACATGAGGTATTACATATTTTGCTTTCCTTCTCAATCATATATTCAATTATTCCATTTTATATCATGCTCTAATTAATATCTGATTGCTTTGGTCGATTACTTTTTAAGATGGGCAGATGATCTCAAAATCAAAACCACGCGACCAAATATATTGCACGAACATGGTGTTGTTCTTCGTGATCTTGGCCTGGAACCCATGCTTCACAGATTTAGGGAAGAATACATAGAGCCTACATAAATCGAGATAATTTTTTCTCTTAATCAGAATGAGTTAGAAAATTATGACAGAGATGAAGAACTAATATAATGGTGTGGACTCACTTTGTCAATTTGAATTATATTTGTAGTTTCCTATGGTGAATTTGGTGGATCAACGCTGGACTCTCACTATGCTTTTGTTGTTGATTATGGACTCGCTAGGGATGGAGAAGTTGGTTAGTTTCTCAAACATAGGTCATTGCTTTGTCGATTTGCCACTTCTTGTAGCAAGTATTTTTGTTGATCTACTTTAATCATTCTCTTTAAGGTATATGCAATTAGTCCAAGTTCCGAACAAATCAGCTCTGCATGCTTTTGTTAAAATATAATGAGCAATATTGTTGCAGACTTGCATGTGGATGATGCACATATAGCCTTGAATATTTGCTTGGGCTATGAATTTTCTGCGGACAACTATTCTTCCGGGGTGTGAACTAGAGGTATGTTTACTACCTTATTGTTATGAGAGACTTATATTTATGCAGAATAACACTTGCATGTTGTCTTGCAGTTCGCGTCTTGGAAAGTGAAGGCTTCCAGAATGATTGTAGTAGCTGGTGTGGAGAATGCAAACGCAAGAAGAATGAAGAGGCCTCTAACCATGCAGATGCCAATCTTTCTTGTACTGCACAGTTGGTGCATTCCTCATTGAGCTCTGTATTTAAGTTACTGAGCAAATCAGAGATACACTAATGCTGGTTAAGTGAGTTAGTTTTATGTTCTTACATTATCTAAATATCATTATTTGATTCTGCTGCACAATTAGTACATGTATAATATCAAGACAACATTGTTTTTTCTGCTTCTTTCATTAAGCTTCTCTCAATCCATTCTTCAAATACCGCTTCTTCTATTGCAAAGTATTTGCAAAGAATGGAAAAATACAATAAGGAGGTGGAAATTATACTCCTTAAATGTAAAATAGAAGAAATATTAGAACCAACAATGGGTTTATGAATGGTTTTAACCAAAATATTCAAGGTATAATACAGAGGAGGGCTTTAGAAATATAATAGACCTTGTCCAGCAATACATTTGCTTAATCCACCATTTTCTGAAAAGATGATAAATTTTGTTTCCTTGGTTTGGCACGACAAGATTAAGTTTGGTTCACATTTGGCTTGGTTTGGTTTAGTTCGGTTTGATATGGCTTGGTTCAAATTGCCTCGTTTGACTCGATTCGGTCGGATTCAGCTTGGCTCGATGTGGCACGGTTTTTCGGCTCAGTTGGGCTCGTTTGGCACAACTTGGCTTGTTGGGCTTGCTCGGATCGAATAAACTCAATTTGGTTTAGTTTGGCTTGATTCAACTTGGCTAGTTTCAATTCGGCCTGACTTGATTTAGTTCTGTTAATTTCGGTTCGGCTCGACTCGGCTGGTTTAGCTTGGCTCAGTTTCATTCGGTTTGACTCAACTCAATTTAATTTAGTTCATTTTGATTCGTCTCAGCTCGGCTCAACTCTGCTCGTTGGATCATCTCAGCTCCATTTGGTTCGATTTAGTTTGGCTCGATTTGGTTTGCTTCGCTACAGTTTGGTTTGGCTTAGAGAGGCTCGACTCATAAACCTCAACTTGGCTTAGCTCATTCGCCTTGACCTGGCTCGGCTCGTTCGGTTCGACTCAATTTGGCTGAACTTGGCTTGGCATAGATTGGCTTAAGGTTTAGGGATTGCGGGTTGAGGGTTGCGGGTTGAGGGTTGAGGGTTGAGGGTTGAGGGTTGAGGGTTGAGGGTTGAGGGTTGAGGGTTGAGGGTTGAGGGTTGAGGGTTGAGGGTTGAGGGT
>NW_014543246.1:365983-459218 GCF_000741045.1 Vigna radiata var. radiata | reverse complement strand
GGGTTTAGGGTTTAGGGTTTAGGGTTTAGGGTTTAGGGTTTAGGGTTTAGGGTTTAGGGTTTAGGGTTTAGGGTTTAGGGTTTAGGGTTTAGGGTATGATTAGGGTGAGGGTTAAGGTTACAGTTAGGTTTATATTGAGGGTTAGGGTTCGGGTAGGGTCAGGGTTAGGGTTAGGGTTAAGGTTAGGGTTAGGGTTAGGGTTAGGGTTAAGGATATGGTTAGGGTGAGGGTTAGAGGGTTAGGGTTAGGATGAGGGTTATGGTGAGGGCTAGGGTTAGGGTTAGGGTTAGGGTTTGGGTGGGGTTAGTAGGCTTATGGATAGGGTTAAGGTTAAGGTTAGGGTTAGGGTTAGGATGAGGGTTAGGGTGGAGTTAGGGTTAGGGTTAGGATTAGAGTGAGGGTGGGGTTAGGGTTAGGGTTAAGGTTAGGTTGAGGGTTAGGGTTTTTGTTTGGGTTAGGGTTAGGATTTGGCGGTTAGGATTAGGGTTTGGTTGTTAGGGTTAGGGTTTGGTGGTTAGGGTTAGGTGATTAGGGTTTAATGGTTTTATTGTTTTAGTTAAATAGTTTTAACTTAACTATTTTATGATTATGAATAATGGTATGATTAAGAAAATTGACTAATTGAGAAATTTGAAACTAACTCTAGAAAAATAATTATAATTTTAAAAATGTATTGTGTCACTCCACTTGGAATGGAGGGCATGTTTTGGTGGAGAATTCTCACTTCTATTTTTTATCCTTTCATTAAAAGTTTGACCATTAATTCGATACATATATTAAGAAGATGTGATCATTGAAGAGAGGAGAGAGAAAGGCGTATAAAGAAGAGAAAGAAAAAAGTAAAAAAAAAAAATTGTCATGTTAGTATAAAGTTATCATTAGATGGAGTTAATTTTTTCCTACAATTAAAGTGGATTAAATTTGAACTCAATTTAAAATATCTAAAAGGAAAAGTTGTCAATATTGCGTGGAATAACTAACAGAAAATCATAACATGATTTTTAGAAGAAAAAAAATGGCTTTCTTCTATAGAATATTTTCCAAATTGCTTCAAAATTAGATATAAATTGATACATTTTAGAGTTCAACAAAAGAAATTACATTCTACCATTATTATAAGTATTATAAGAATCATAAATAGGTTAAAGTTAAGTTTAATTTAAAATAGATGTAAATCTTATGAATAGTTGAATTAAATTTAAAATTTAATTCTTAATATGAAAAAGTTGTTAGCACGTATTGGTGAGGTAAAAATATGAACATATCTATGTAAAAAGGGGTTGAAGTGATACCTATGTTTAATTTAATTAAAAACTTTGTATAAATTTTTCATTATTAGTTTATTGTGTTGTTTTCGCCACATAATTCATACTTCTCTATTTGAGCCTGAATAGTTATTAGAATATATCAGGTTAACCTTCAATGTCAAAACTCTCACATCAATGTGTACACTACTTTAATACAAATTTAAAATCTCTCCATGAGATCTTTGGCCAAAATCATACCATATTCATATTCATCAACCAATTCATTGTGCAATATATTCTTATCTTATTTCAAAACCAACATAGACCTTTATATTTCATCATAGATTTTCATATCACTTTCTTAGATATATTGCATAATCAACATAACAACATATGCAAGAATTGTTCGAGACTTTAGAAAGACATTTGCAGTTCTCACAAAACTCAAAATGTATGTTCTTCCATTCAAATTAAATATAATTGAATGAGCAATACAATGAAAAAGGAATCAAATCAATTAGATAACTATGGAAAAGTTATGTACTAAACAAACAAAGATCAAGGTTATATCTACCACCTAAACTATTAAAATATTACGTGAAAGTTTGTTCTAATTACAAATCTCTAATTAAAGATCCGACCAGTCAAAATAAATAATAATATATATAGAACTCACGATAAAAGTTTCAGCTTGATTAAACAGTTCTTGAAGCACAAATATTAATTTTACCGAGATGATACTAGTAATAGAATTAAAGTGGTGTTTATTTCTCTAAGAAATAGAAACTAGTTTCTCTAAATACAGACATACAATTATAAATTTGAGTTGTCAAGGTGAATCAATATATATATTAGAAACTTCATATCTAAATTTGTGATTAAGTTAATTAAGTAGAAGTTGATGTTTTACCTAGACAACTTAAAAATAGAAATAAATGATGACCAATTTACTAAAAAATATAAACTTAATTCCTTCAAACACAATCCTCAAATTAATAATTCAAACAGTCAAAATAACTAATATGTCTTATAATATTAAAATTTCAAGTCAATATAATATTAAACAAAGTGGAAATTGAACGTTTATCAAGATAACTCATAATATAGAAAAAAAAATAACATAATCAACCCTAGACAAGATAACTCAATCCAACATAATTCGAATGCTCATATTCAATATATTCATATTCTTCAAAGAAAAGAGTTAACCTCTTACCTATTTTCGAATATTTAATTGATTTGAAGGACACGTTACCCTTTTATTAAAGAGGCTGTTACCATCTAAGTTACCATGGTTTTTTGTCTTACTTTCACTTTTTATAGGATTTAACTATGTATTATAAAACTTACTTCGTATAAATATTTTTTCATGAGTATTACACAAGTTAGAGTCTATTGAAAATCATTTTTTTTTAATTTCTATAATATTTTTTATCTATACTTCTGTACTATTATATCAAGTTAGAGTCTATTTTTTAGAGTCTCATTTTAATATATATATATTTTTTTCATTTTTACCCTGTGAACAATTATTTTTAAAATTAAAATAATAATTTTATTAATTTTATTCTCTAAGTAATCAGTTTTTAAAATTAATATATTTTATTTGACTTTTTTTTTTAAATTTAACCATTTCTCAATTTAAATAATTTTCTATAATAAAATTGTAAAAATATTTATATTTATTTTGATAATTATAATAATAATAATTTTTTATTGTAAAAAAGGAAAAAAGATACATATCTGTTTTCACTTGTTTTTTATAAAGTTTGTATGTTTTTCAAGTTAATAAATGTAATGTATATGTATTGTGTCAAATATTAATTAAGTCATTGTGAAAAAAAATAAAATATTTGGATTACTCGTTGAATTTCTCCTTTGGTTCACAATTAGTAACATTATTTTATTTTAATGTTTATTTCTGTAATACTAATATGGAATTATTTTATATATACGCAATTAAAATTTGATTAAATTATCTGAATTTCTTATCATTCATGCAACTCCTATTTAAATATTAGCATTTGGATAATACAACATCCACAAATAATTCTTAATAGACCAAACTGACGATAAAACAATTTAAATATCATCAAAATATAAAACTACATTTGATATTAGATTTTTATTTAGTCTTTAAATATATTTTTTTCTTGTTCATTATAACGTTGTAAGTTGATTTCCTCTTAATTTGACAAGCATATCAAAATTAGAAATGGTAAAATAATTTTTTAAGCTCCAATATATCAAATTCTAACGGACTAGTACAGTACTTAAGTAAAAAAAAGGACTTCTGTATTAATTTAAAATTAGGAGAAAATATATGTATTTTGTTGCAAATGAATTAAAATAATTATTATAATATAATGATACAAAATAAATAATAAACTAATAAAAGATAAAGAGAAAAATTAAACATTAAAAATGATATAATAAATAATAGAAGATAAGAAAATAAAATAAATATTAAAATGAAATAAATGATAAAATATAAAGGGAAAATATAACTACTAAAAGATAAATAAATAAAACATTATGAAAGTTCTTGATCAATTTAAGTGTATAGTGAAGATTTATAATTATGGCCGAGAAATTCAACTTGACATAAATCAATTCAATAATTTATTACATTTATATTCACATTATTTTATCATATAGAATAATAAGTTTAAATAGATCAAAAGTCCAAGATGTTTAAACAAAATTGACTAGTCATCTTAGAGATATTTAATCTGACTTATAGTTACGTTTAAAATGATTTAGTTTAATATAATTTTCTTTTTATGAGTTAAATTCTTTGGAAAGTAACTTAATTTATCAGGTTTGTGAGTTTGTTTTTCCAATTTATTTTATATATTATTGTATGATAAAATGGATTAATTTGACTAACTTATTCATAATATTATATCAAAATGTTCATATTTCATTAAAGTGATAATTGATAAAATTTAAAACGTCAACTTAGATAAATAAAAAAATTAAACATTTAAATTATTCAAATATTATTGAACAAACATTTTAATATTTAAAAAATCAAATTATCAATCCACATAACTAAAAATAACAAATAACTATAATAAAAAGTTGTAGAAAAATAATAAAGAATAATTATTGATGGTTTAATCAATTCACATAATAAAAAATAGTAAAAAGTGTATTAACTCATATTTTTAACCGTTTTAATATATTTACGTATTCTTAAAATTAATATTACTATTATTTCCATGTTTTAGGTCTATTTTTCCATTTCTTCAATGGACTAATAGGTAATGAATCTCATACTAGTTGTCAGGAATAAAAAGATGGATGTATTGTGTAACTGAAGACTCTTGGTCGTATTAATTACATTAATTACAGTTTTTAAACAAATTATCTAAAATGATAACAAAATATCATTTATTGAATACTTAATAGTACAATTGATAGGGTGACTATTGGATATGGAGGATTATACTACTAAAGTGATAAGTTCAATAAGCAACAATATGAATTGAATACCCAAATCAAAGTCTACATCCATCACTTGAGAAAGATGTTCCTCGTTGTCAAAATCCCTCATTGTGTTTGTGGAAGACATTCTTGCGTTAAATAACTTAGCCAAAAACAAATACAATTTCTTATTGGGCCTTTCAGTCAATGAGCCCATAAACGTGCCTCATTATAAATATTATTTTAATCATACTTTAATTTCATTTTTTGCATTAATTCAAATTTGATCAGAATTTTTGACTAAATACTAATTTGCACATTGAAGGCTTAAAAAAGAATCTCAAATAATTTGGTTTTGCAAGAACAAATAGTAATGTTGGCAAAACATGAGGTGTTCAAGAATTCAACATGAAAAAGATAGTAAATGACTTATAATTTTCTATGTAAAGCTTTTGTAATAAATATAGATTTAATGTATAGGACTTAGTTTAAGAGTAGAAAATATGTTTTGCTAAATCACTGTAGCAAAACATTATAGCAATCACTGTAGCACTGTTCACAATAATAGTAGCACTGAACGGTAATGATTCTGGAATAATCAATTATTAGAGGCTTAATCAATTATTGTTAATAGATTAACACTTAAATTAATCAATTAACAATAGTCGTTACTAGTTGTTTTGAGTCGTTGAATTATCCGTTACTTTGTCTTTTAGCGTGTAATCGATTAACACTTAAAATAATCGATTGTTACAGTAAGAAAGGATGAAAACGAAAATTAGAAGGTGTCCATTACTTAAGTTTATAAATAGACTCTCATATCTCATTCTTGGACACAAAAAACACTAAAGATTGTGAATTCTTTGAGAAAGTTAGAGTTCTTATAAGGCTAGGGAAACTTGGTGTTAAGAGAGTTGTTGAATTGTTGTTATTGCTGAGGAAAAGGCGGACCATCCTTTGTGTTTCGAAGGAGGTATTTTGAAGAAGTGATCATCCTTTGTGTGTCAGAGGAGGTATTCATCCTTTGTGTGTTAGAGGAGTTGTTCTGAGATTGTTATCATTCTCTATGAGTCTCATTTCTTGTTCGTCAAGAAAGATGTTTTCTAAACCTTTAAACTTGTATTTGTGTGGTTTTGTGATAATAGATAGCTAATCTAAGTTTAAGATTAGTAAAATTTGAACCAGTATAAAATTATTTGTGCAAAAATTTTTTTTTACACTTTTATTGTTGTTGATATTATTTTATCAGTAAGAGAATAGTTAAATAATTTTAAAACACAATAAACCAATTCATCCTCTCATCTTGTCAAATACCACGCAAATCAATTTCACTGCAACACTCTGACAAGTAATAAATGAAAATTAATATTAAAAAACTTGAAAAAATGCTTTTCGTTAGACACTCTGAAATTTATGAATTTTTTCTCGTATAATAGAAGTTATATGGATATTGCTTTTGAAGTTATTTACAGAAAAAAACTCTACTAGGCCTAAATAATAAGAAAAAATGGATAGATTTTTTTAAACCTGTAAGAAAAATATGACTTAAACTTGACAGTTAAATATTTATAACTTTATATTATTGACTCGTTTAAGTAAGACATCTTTAAATGAATTTCATATCGGTCCAAGTATTAGTGAGAGTCTTTTAACTAATTTTACTTTTCTAAGTTGAAATATTTAGGAAACATATATTAAAACTATTTATTTATTGAAATTTGTAAATAACTACTTAAAACATGTTAATAAATCAGATGTTAGAAAATTAAAAATAATAATTGCTACTTACTGTCTTCTTGTAAATCGATATCATTTGATCTACTTTTATCTAACAAATTGAGTCAAAACAAATACATTGACCAAAAAAATATCAGAGAAAGAATCATGAGTAGAAAATTTGGAGGTGCTTTGAAACTTGACTTTTATTTGAACTTGTCTCCACCAAGGAATGTTGATCTTAGATTTGAGAACCTATCACCAAAACCATGTGTTTCCATTGAGCTCGACCAAGATGAGAATAATAACAATGAGCTTGAAGCCAGTTCCATGATGGTTATAGGGTGTCCTCAAATGTCCAATATGCAAAAACACTGGTTTGATTTATTTTCTCAATGATAACAACCCCACCACAAAAAGGATAATGTATTAGGCTGTCTATTTCTGCATATGTATTTTCTTACAAGTAGAATATCTTAACATTTAATGATTATCTTGTATAATCTTCTTAACCTCTTTTTGTGAGGAATACTACTACAATCCACTTTTGACCTTCGTCTCTTTCACCTGAATCATAAAAGTTGAGCGTTAATAAATGGTTACTTATGCGGTTGACCATCTTAAATATTAGTTTAATTATTTTCGTCTATTTGCATGGATCATCCTGCAAACTAATAAATTAAGCCTGTTATATTTCAATTATCTACAACCGAATGTTTTATTTTGTTCATAAGTAATTAATATTGTTTTATGCTTTTGACACGTCATGAATATGAAATTGTGTATATTATCTATTACTAGATTTCATAAACTTTTATATACTCTCTAATTTTTATATACTCTCTAAATTAGTCTCTAATTAAATATCAAAAGCATTGGCTACTAATTATTAACAAAAAAGAAGGCAATAAGAAAAAAAAAGAAAAATAAATAAATGTTATTGAAAGTTCCACATCGACTAGAAATAAGACCAATTTATAATATATAAGTGGGTGCAATTCCCATCTTACAAGTTGATTTTATTGGGTTGAGTGACTTATAGTCCACCTCTTAACGTGGTTAGAGTCTATCCTATTAGGAGGCATCAAATGGACGTCGGATTCCACATGAGACGCCAATTGACGTTCGTTTTGACACTAACTGACGTCCAATTTGATTTTTTTAAAAAAAGTAATTTCGTTTTTACAATAATATCACACCTAAAATACATAAAACCATCCGAGTAAATCACATTTTCCTTCTTGAAGGGTTGAAAATAGAAATCAGTGAAAGAGAATAGGCACAAGCAATGGAGAGGGAAAGCGTCACCATCAAGGTCCAAGAACTCGCACACAAGAAATTGCACCAATAACTGACATCCAATTTGATTTTTTTTTTTAAAAGTAATTTTGTTTTTACAATAATATCACACCTAAAATATAGAAAACCATCCGAGTAAATCACATTTACCTTCTTGAAGGGTTGAAAATAGAAATCAGTGAAAGAGAATGGGCACAAGCAATGGAAAATAGGCACAAGCAATGGAGAGGGAAAGTGTCACCATCGAGGTCCAAGAACTCGCGCACAAGAAATTACACCAATAACCGATATCCAATTTGAATTTTTTAAAAAAAGTAATGTTGTTTTTACAATAACACCACACCTAAAATACAGAAAATCATCCGAGTAAATTACATTTACCTTCTTGAAGGGTTGAAAATAGAAATCACCGAAAGAGAATGAGCACAAGCAATCGAAAATGGGCACAAGCAATGGAGAGGGAAAGCGCGACCATCGAGGTCCAAGAACTCGCACACAAAAAATTGCACCAAAAGTCAATGAAAACGAATTTTAATCGGTGTAAATAAAATGAAATAGGTCAAAATGTAATCGGTGCAAAATGATTTTATATAGTACAAAGTTGAAGAAAACATACCTAAATAGTGATGGTAAACAAGAAAGCAAAAGGAATAAAACAAAGCAACGAGAGAGAAAACATGTAACTGATGCTCGCATTCTGGAGTTAGTGAAAAAACATGGCATTTGACGTCGGCTCCCTTCCTAGTCAACGTCTTATTCATAAAAAAATTAATATTGATACTCAAAATGAGGTATTTTTACACCTTTTTGGCATCCGTGGTAGTGAGATCCAACGTCTAATATGAATAAGACATCGGAACCACCGTAATCTATATTCAAAGTCCATAGAACATTGTTTTTTCATAGAACATTTGACGAAGGGCCGATGTCTAATTGCTATAAAACGTTGGGCTCCATATATTATGTATTATGATGTTTTATGTTTTCGTTAATATATCCTTACTTGTATGTGTTTGCCTCTAATTATTGTATTTTTATACGAGTACATATGTTAGTGCACATGACGATGAAGATGTACAACTTTAAACAGACGTTTAGGAACTTAATGAGAAGAGTGTTATTGAAGATAAATGCTATAGATAAATGTAATAAAGTTTTTGAGATTTGGTCTATTTTATGAATTTTATGTAATGAAACTCTGATAGATTTTAGGAATAAAAAATAAAGAAATTTTAAATTTCCAATTTCATTAAAACATAATATCATAGATAAATTAAGAAATTAGTCAAGAGAATAATCACGTACTACAGAGACCGTGTGATTAATAGACGTAGATAAACATAAGTCTTATTGTGTGGTGGATCCACCTGAACCACATGAGATTTGCACAAGTCAATGATGAGAGTAAAACTCCTAAAAGTTCATGTGGACCAACACAAACACAAATGAACTTTGCAATATTAGTGACAATGTCGAAGGTACCGATAGTAAGAGCCATGTTGGCGAAAATAAAGCTGATTCAAATATGTGAAAGTGTGTTCAAATGTGGTATTTAAACTGTCTAATGATAAATTGAAGCTCATAAGTAATGAAATTTTGATTGATAAAAGTTTAATTTTTTGGTTTGAGTTTGTAAACTATCTGAATAAGAAAGATTAACCTCGGCCATCAACCAAAACAATATCTAATTAGATTTGATGGATATCAGAAATGTAATATCTGAATCAATTATTTAACATACTGTTATATTATTATTGAATGAAAATTATATGGCTATGGGATTTTGTTGAAATTCACCTTACCATAAAGGGAGTGTCTAAAAGAGTATCTATTGTAACTAAAAGGGCAGATGAAACGTAGAGAATGTTTTTCTATTTTGAGTTTATTCGGATTGAAAATTGTATAAAACAACCATAGGGTTGGGGAAAAGAAGTAATAGAAAATAGTAAATTGTGTTTAGTTTACCAATTGCCTGTAAGCAAAACTATTCTTAATTGCAAAAATGGAAAATATTGTTAACTTGCAGGCTCCGCAAGATGCTATGCAGAGTGAAGAGCTGGGAAGCCTACTGGCAGCTGCTAGTAAGTGTGTATATGTTATGATCTTGATCTCATAATAATAAGCATCAAAGAAAGTCCCCAGCTATAGGCTCATAGCTGCTGATTAAGATACGCTTCTTTGGGAGATTTTGGGGACATAATCATCTCACTTACATTTTCAGAAACATTCTTCAGCCAAGAGGTGCTTCGCGTTAACCACCCATTTTCTCCTTGTTCTTGCACTTCCTGGGTGGTTTTCTTTTCTTCCTCCTCCAATATATCAATCCATCTCTGAGACATAAACCCTTTTATGGCTTGGAGCCCTTCATCCACAACATGCATAGGTGGCACTTCAACAGGATTCTGTTCCAAGTTTAACTTGGTCAAGTTATGAAGGCGACCAAAAGAATCAGGAAGTGCGTGAATTTGGTTGTTGCTGAGATCTAACTCCCTGAGGTTGATCAAATCACCAAAGGTCTCTGGAAGTTCTTTGAGGTCACTGAAGTTACTGCTCAGGTTTAGAACTTGAAGATTAGTCAACTTCCCAATCGCAACCGGAAGCCCTCGCAGCTCGTTGAAGTGAGCATCCAGATAACGCAGGGATTTCATCTCACAAATTGACGAGGGAAGAGATCGAATCTTGTTCAACTGAATCATAAGCTTCTGTAAATTACGCAACTCAAATCCAATGTTTGTTGGCAAATACGACAGGCTGTTAAAGCTTGCATCTAGCTCCACCAATGAACTGATCATTTAATATAAAGATGGTTCCATCAATCATAGAAAAAGCATTCTAAGTATCGACGCATGTGCATAAACAAAAGATACGGTTCCAAACTCGGATATTCTCCAAAATACAGGAAGAAGTTTACAAATTGACAAGATGCATAAATGATATAATTTAGCCACAAACGATGTTCAGACTTTCCTTAATATCCAAGAATTTAAACCAGAAACATTTTTGCCCTTGATATATAGCTTTCAAAATGTACACAGTCATCACTTGAGAGTTGCCATGATGTCGGACATAAATTTTACAAGGAAGTCAAACTAAACCAGAGTTATTAAGCAACTTGACACACCGGAAACAAGAGTAAATATGCACACGCCGAGAATGTAAAAAACTTCTACATCGTTCAATGACAGACATACGTATTTGTACTAGTTACGATAGTTGATACAGCGTACAAAAAGAATGTAAAATGGAGTTCTTTCTTGCATTACCTGCACTTACTAATGGAATCAGGAAGAGCAGAGAGCTTGTTTCCGGACACATTGAGGACCTTCAACTTCTGCAACAAGCCAATTGACTCGGGCAGAGACTCCAAAGCATTGGAAGAAAGATTAAGCTCCTCGAGACTTTCCAATCCACATATGGAATCAGGAATCACCTATTGTGCAGCAAAGAATTGTGGAACACGTACATATATGTGTGCGTGAAATCAAAATATACAAGAAAGAGTAGAAGCTAAGTAAACAAGGAGGAGCGTGGATTTATGAGGAGATAAAGAATTGGAAAGGGAGGCGGAAAAAATGAGTTGAGATTCTTCGCTGGTTTTTGGTGCAGATGAACAACACATTAAAAATCCAGCTGAGAATCCAAATTTGAAAAAAATAAAATAAAATAAAAGCGGCGGAATTACCGAAAGTTGATTGCTGGAGACATCGAGGACGACCGATGCAGGAATGTGGCCAAATGCTTCAGGCAGGTACTTGAGGCGCTTGCCGGAGAGAGCGATTCGCTCCACCCCTTTTCCGTAGGCCTCTTTCAAAATCCCCTCAACCTGTTCTTTAACTTGGACACTGTCCTCGTCGTCCTCGTCGTTTTCGTTGTTGTTGTCGTAGTCGATGCCGTCGTTCTCGTAAATCTTGACCAAGCGCTTCTCGGCGTCCTTGAGGAGTTTACCGTAGGCGTCGTGCATGTTATCGAGCTGAATGATGGACTTCAAAATGCGCTTCTCTTTCTCCGTGGATTCCTTGATGACCTTCTCCTTCTCCGCGATGTGGGAAGTCCAGCGGGCCTCGTCGATCTCCGGGGGCCTGGGCAGGCCCACGATCTCTTCCAGTTGGCGGGACAGGTGGGCTTCCAGGTCCGCTAGCTTAGCCTTGGCCTCGTCGACCTCCTCGTGGGTGGGCCGGGGCCCCATGACCTTGAAGACGGATCGAGCCTGGGCAACGTCGGAGATGGCGCGGGTCATGGAGGCCAGCATTTCCGGGTTGGCTAGATTGGGCATTTGGCCCACGATGGAGGAAGAGGAAGCATCAGAGTGAGGTGGCTGTTCGATGTCGACGTGATGGGAACCAGAAGTGGAGGCGGAGTGGGAAGTGGAGGCGGAGGCGGAGGAGGCGGAAGCGGAGGCGGAGGTGGGGGTTCTGGGGCCGAAGGAAGGTAGACGAGACATGACATAGGAGAGAACGGGAAAGGTTCCTGGGTGGGGATCCATGGTGGCTTGCATTGGAGGGAGGGAGAAACTCAAAAACCAAAATGTGTATCAATGTGATATGGGTTCGCTATATAGATCAACCTCCATACCTGGGATTCAGGCAGTTAGTTAGTTAGTTATTTTCTATGAATGTGTGGGACAAAATCACTCCCTCTATTTCTTTTGCTCAAATTCCTATACAACAAAAGAAGATAACCTATTTTTGGAGAACTTATCGAAAGAAAATTTTGTCTTCTAAAGTGAAGTCAAACCAGAGAGAAATTATTTAATTTTAAACAAATATTTTTAAATAATAAATAGTTTTACTTAAAGAAAAAAAAAATGTACATAATTTAATTTGTATATACTAATTTTTATATTATTTATTTTCATTCATCAAAACAACTAATCTTCATCTTCTTTATTCTTATTTCTCTCTAGCCAAACAATATCTCCAACTTTTTTTTGTGTTGTCGATGGATCGAAAGGAGGTGACCGAATTGTTTTTGAGGATCACGGAAAGGAGACAGTTTTTCTTCGTTTATAAATATTTGTTTTTTTTTTCATTTTTAATGATTTTAATAATTTTCCAATTTCTATGTTTTAATAATTGATAGATCTCAATAAGTAATTTTCTGTGTTTAAATTTACAGAAAACATAAGTATTTCTACGACAATCATAATTGATAGGGTTTGAACAAGTAATAGTTTACGTTTCAATAAGTAAATTATTTAAGTAATATTCTACCTATTATGTTTTTAAAAAAATTTGATCAAGGAAATGGTCTTTGTGATGATATAAAGTTACAAGTTAATTATTTTAAAAAATGTTATTTATGTCCCCATATCATGGGTAAAAACATTAGTCGAAAGATATTTATCCAAGAATGGAATTGGTTCCTTCTAACTAAATACTTCCTTTCAAATTTTAAAGAAAATAATTTTAAATATCTTTTTGTTTTGTCATCACAATCAATAAGAGTTAAGTCAATATTCTCTTTCAAAAGTTGAATTGTATCTTTCACGTTATGTTTTTACTCATAGTAAATTACTAGTTGTCATTATTTCTAGAATCAAGACAAAAAAGAGACTAAAAATATTCATCTTAGACGAGTATATGAATATGTATGAAGTATAATTAATAGCATTATCTACATTTTGAAAATGTTTTGGACAATACTCTATAACTTTTAATAACTCAAATCAGATATAGTCTTTATTGTATTTGTAATTTATTTATTCATTTGGTATATGATTTTTCTCGACCTAACTTTATATATCTTTATTACATGAAATTAAGGGTGTGTTTACTTGGAGGTGATTGGGAGAGAGTGATTGAGGGAGAGTGATTAAGTGGATTTGAGAGGATTTCAGGGTAATTTTTTTTGTGTTTAGTTGAGTGTATTTGAAGGTAATTGAGAGTGAGTTTGGAAGTGAATTTTGTGAGAATTAGTGTAAGATTTGATTGATGTGACAGTTTTAAAAAATTTATTTAATTAGTAGAATTTGAAGATTACCAAAATGTCCTTAGGTATTAAAGTAATATAAAATGATATTTGTTAATGTTATATTTAATTATAAAAATGTTTATTATGAGTTAAAAATTTAGAATAATTATTAAAACTAATTTTAAAAATTTAATTAAATTATACTATAGTGAAATGAATTTATTTTTAAATGTAGGACTTATTTGTGATATGATTTAATTTTAAGTAGTATGAATTTATTTGTTAAGGAAGTGAGATTTATTAATTTTGTAGACAGCCCATAATTAACCCAAATTATAAATATCCATTAGATGAAATAAAAAGTACAAACATAATTATTTCTTAATCATTTCACTCAACTTCACTTTTTATTATATTTTTTTTTGGGTAATTTTAAGTAGAATTTTTAGATCAAAATGTAAACGAGTTAATGTATGTTGTATATTGAATTTTTATTAATTATACTTGCATATTTTAATTGAAACTCATTCCATAATAAATATACACACTCTTATTTATTTTTTCTTTAAAAGACTAATTAGATAGATTATATTTTATTCTAAGTTTACTATTAGTCAAGTATGTTTGTTATCCAGTAAAACAAATCAAGCATCAACGTAAATTAAAATAGATTAATTCAACTTTTTCTTTGAAAGAAAGAACAACCTTATAGCCACGACATGCATTCTGTTATATTTTTTTCATCCTTCTCTTTGTTCATAAACTCTATCCATAAACTATTCTATATACAAGCTTTTATCAAATGAAGAAATCATCACAAGCATATAACAGTAACAGCATCTGAACTCAATTTTTTTCAACGAAAATGAAAATCTCCATCACCAGAATCAGTTTTAAACCTTTGTTCTTGGTGTTCGTGTTACTGACATCAACCCATGCAGAAACAATGTCCACCCCAACTTCAAACCTATTCCGAGAATACATAGGAGCGGAGTTCAACAACGTTAAATTCTCCGATGTTCCCATCAACCCAAGTGTCCAGTTCCACTTCATTCTCTCCTTCGCCATTGACTCCGATGACTCTGATGTAACCGGATAGCCATCTTTGATCTGAATACGGTTTCAGCTTTCTTCTTCTTCTTCTCTGCCAAACAAGTCATCGTCTTCATCAACCACTGGTTTCTTCTTCTCCAGCGATGCAGCTTATGTTCTTCGTCTACCTCCAATGAGTGCACAATATTTGGTGAAGAACCAGGCGTAACCGGATAGTTTCTGAAGAACCAGGTGTAACCGGATATTGGTGAAGAAGAAGAAGAATGTAACCGGATACAAGCCACATGCGTAACCGGATACAACTTGGTAGCCTTTTCACATGCTTTTGCGTAACCGGATACAACTTCCTCCGTAACCGGATATGCACTTCGTCTTCTTCGTCACCAAGCTTCCTTCTTCGTCTTCATCCACATGCCAGACATTTCCTTCCCTTCAATAACAGACCACCCTTCGTCTTCGTCACCAAATACGCTTGCAATCACTCCTTTCTTCATCTTCCACCAAAGCTTCTTCATCTTCCTCCTATAACCGAATACACCTGCATCTACAATAACCGAATCTTTTCTGTGTGCAACGTGACCATGGCTGAATCAAACAACGTTTCAGAAGAAGTTCAGGAATCTTCACTGTTATTCAGTGACACTAG
Source organism: Vigna radiata var. radiata (assembly GCF_000741045.1). Classification (NCBI taxonomy): domain Eukaryota; kingdom Viridiplantae; phylum Streptophyta; class Magnoliopsida; order Fabales; family Fabaceae; genus Vigna; species Vigna radiata. The sequence continues at coordinate 443,918 of NW_014543246.1, read as the reverse complement.
GTCTCACTCGTAAATGCACAATCAAAGTGAAAGTGTGCAGTAGATGGGTTCTTATATTTTATACTTAATGGCATGTGGGAATTATTTCAAATGAAAAGGGTATTTTAGAGAATACATCTTTCATCCCTTCAAATCTTCGCAAATATGTGAGTGATGCTACAGTAACAAAATCCCGATGCTACGTTCAATTCCTCACTTGCAATCACTCGCAAGTGAACACATTTTTGTTTTAATCAATCGCTCGCTAATCTTCATGAACAGAAAAATCACCCAGATGTGAACACAGTCTAAGTTTCATAAACTTCATCAATGTTTGAAAGTTGTTCAAAATTATTCTTAGTCACAATTATACCACACTAAGCTGAAATAAATTAAGTATTCAACATTCATTTTACAATAACATTTATATATTTATTTCAAAAATTCCATTACAAATAATGTGTCATGGTTTTTTTTAAAACATGCTATTCATTTTCTTCAACATATTCAAAAATTTAAATGAACAGGTTTCATGTGTCAAATCATTCTACAAAAGTAGTCAATGGTAGTTCATTTTATTGTTATGATAAACATGAATTTTTTTTATTTTATTACTTTAAATCATATTAATAGCATTATTACTTTAATTTAAATATACTTAATCAAAATTTCATATTAATATATGTTATAATAAATCTAGTACAAAGCACATATACAAAACTAATATGAATAAAGTAGTATCAACTATAAAGATTTAATAGGCATTTTTGATATCAGATTAGGAGAGATGAAAAACTACTTTTACTCAATAAAATAATCGTATCATATAGTAAATTGTTTTAAAGAACTTGTACAAGAAATGGTAAACTGAAAAAAAAATTATGATAATTATTAGTCTCTTATGTCTAAATTTAATTAATATAATATTCTAGAATTAGAAAACCCCTATATTATGTTCATGAGATTTATAGTCTTATAATTAGGATGGCAAAAAAATCCGCATCCGCGCATATCTGCGTATAAAATTCACGATGGATAGTTAATATTTACGGATATTTACTATCTACAATCAGCGAGTAGCGGATATTTTAATCTCCACTCATAAACGGGTCGGATATGAGTATTATACTATCCGTACCCGCAGATACCGCTACCCGTAAAAAATAAAAATAAAAATTTAATTTATATTTTATTAAGTTAAATTTAATTAAAATTAACATTAATTTATATTTTATAAGGTTAAATTAAATTAAAATTAAATTTTAATTTATATTTAATTTAATTTATGTTATATTTTATATATTTTTTGTAATTCTATTTAAATTTTATTTTAAAAATTTATTAAATATATAGTTAAAATATTTACGAGTATCCGCGGATATCCACGGGTATCCGCGAGTTTTAAAATACTCGCAAATATTTTTTAAGTGGGTATCCGTGTGGGTAGTAGATGGATTTTTTTTGTCAGATCAGTTTGCAGGTAGGCACTATCCGTGTCTGACCCGACTCGTTGTCGTCCCTACTTATAATAGATTTAATTAGAACTGTCAAAATGGATTACAATCTACAAGTCAACCTGACCCACTACGGGTTGGGTTAGAAAAAAATGTATTTTTTTTATGTGGGTCAATTTTCAACCCGACTCATTTAAACCCGGCTCATTCGGGTTGAACCCATGGTGAGTCGGGTTGGCTCATTAACCCACCTAATTGTATTTTATTAATTTATTATCTTATGAAACTCTAAAATATACTCTCCTCACTCACCATGACGAAGAAATGTTATTTTGTACTTTTTTTTATTATTTTGAACTGTCTTGAGTTTACCATCATTAGGAGTGAAATTTATTTAGATTTTACAAAAAGTTTTTAATTCTTTTTATTTTAAAAAATTGTAATTAAGTGAGCTAGTGAATCAACCCACACCAACCTGTGGTAGGTCAAACCGGGTTTAAATTTTTCTAACTCGTTAATAAATGAGTCAGATTGAATTGACTTACAAAATGACCAAACCATTGTGAGTATAGCTAAGTCGGACCGGATGACCCGTTTTGACAGGCGCTACATTTAATACATGGTATTCATAAATTGACGTTATTATATGTATATTAAAATAGTTTTATAGTCCTTATTTTATTTTATATTTTGTAATCTTTTTATAATAGTGTTTTGACATATAAGCAAATAATCCTTCCCAAACAAATGAAGCAAAACATGCATACAAAATTTATAATGGATATACATTAAAAAATAAAAGGTAAAACCGAAAGAACATAAACATATATATTGTTTTAACCCCAAATATCGAGGTCATTCAATACTATTTCATAAATCACTAATCTATAGTTAATCGTATTAGAAAAGTGGATGTAGGTATTTGGATAAATCACTGCCCTCTAAAAAGAAATTATCTTCCTCTTCCAAACTTTTCTCTTTTGTTCATTTTGTAATAAGAAATTGGATAATACAATTTGGAAAATTGGATAAAAAATTAGAGATATGATGTAAACTGAAACAAGAAATTCAATCAATTCTTTTGAAGAGTTTAGTTGTCGGATTTTAGAATTTGATGAACTCTTTCATATCTAGAAAAAAACATATCATATTCATAAATCTAGAGATCACACACAACTTTACATTATTAAATTTTAAAAGTTGATACTTATAAATAAAAATTCAAAATCTATTGAAAAAAATCTTTCAATGAATTTTAAAATTTATTAAAAAAAACGTAATTTTTAAGTTATTTTTGGAATGTGAGAAAGAAATGGTTGGAAGTACGAAAAACAAAAAACCAATATTTTGATCAGTAGCAATAAATAATCATTTAAGCGAGACCAACGGTAAAGTAATTTTGGGCTTGTGTGCAATGCTCGTCTCATGATCTCTTTCGAAAAACTTTTTTTAAAAATATTTTTTATATTGAATACGTGTCAATTTGTGATTAGTTTGTTTTAAATATTTTTTAAATATAAATTTAAATAGATCAATAAAATAATAATACATGTTTCATTCTAAAAAAATTATAAAAAAGTGTTAGTCAAAAATATCATTATCCCATTGTATGTATTTTGTATAGCAACTTTTAAAATAATACATAATTTTTTTCTTATAAAAATTAAGTTAATTCGTAGTGAAGCTTTTTTAAATAGGTTTTTAAAAATTTTATTATTACTTTGTACATAAATTCATTTTATTTTGTAAAACAAAAATCTATTTTTTTATATATTTTTTTAAAATTCACAAAGCTCAATATATCCTAACATCCTTTTACCGCCGCGTTACAGACGCCAATTGGATACGAAATCGGCGAGCAATTCTGGCAGCCAAACCGGTGGGCCGTGGAATACGGCGGGGGGCCGCCGGAGGAGTGAGGAGAACTGGATTTCGCCGCTCCATTACGGATGCTGGTAAGATATGCACACGAGGAACAATTCCGGCAGCGGAACCGGTGCACCGCGTAGCACGGTAGGGGACAGGGAGAGAAGTGATGCGAGCCGGATTTTGGCGCTCCGTTACGGGGGCATATAGAATACGCAGCTGGCGAGCAGTTCCGGGAGCCGAATCGGTGAGCCTCAGAACACGGCGGGGAACTGGCGGATGAGTGAGGCGAACCAGGCGGAGTGTGAGAGGCGCTGGACGAAGAAGATGGAGAAGGAGAGGATTTGTCCAGCGGCAAAAGAATGGCTCTGATCTTCATCCGATGAGGTAAGGACGACGAAGCTCGATCGTATTCCTCGATTATATTTGCCAAATCTTCGTCGTTTTTGACAGAAATCAAGGTGTCCAAGTCCCCGTTTGGCAAAGGACACCGGAGTGTCGCCGGCGAACCGCACAGCTCGCTAATCTTTGTCATTAACTCTACAAAACACTAACGTGTAAGCACACGCGCCTCCAATAAAACGTATTATTTTATAGAAACTAATAAAACTAAAATTATATTGAAAAAAAAAAGGACTGTAAATAACTATTTAAATTCTGAAATAGGTGATTCACTGTTATTTAAATCTTTAAAATGTTAAAATTAAAAAAAAAATGTCAAGATATATGTTTTTTTCTCTAGGGACGAAATTACCATGATAAAAACATTAATTTTCTAACCTTGAATTTTATATGAGTGATAAAATTGAGTTTTAATAATTAAAGTGACTCTTTATGAAAATATATTTCATCAATAAATAAAGTAATAGAAGAGTTTGATGAAATTGATGAAGCGAGTTAGGAGTTACTGACCTGAGAATGAAGTGGAAGGATGGAAAGCGAGGACTCTGGTGTGGCCGCCGTAGTATCGGAGGATGCCGTCGGTGCGGCGAGGAAGGATCTTGCCGCCGTAGCTACAGAGGAACTTAGTAGTATTATTACCGTTGCTATTGTTATGCAGGAGTTTAGATCCCATGGCTGAGTCTAGCAAGAACGAAAAGCTTTGGTAATTTGGGTATGTTTGAGCGTTGGTGCCTGAAAACTCTTGTAAGTGAGTTTCATCCACATTTATAGAAAATAGGAATGTTCATACGATTTCCCTTTTTTTTGGCATACCCCCTTATTCCCTTTTATTTACTACGAAAAAAAGCAAGACGGGAAAATATTCTGTGATGATAATCAATAATTGACCCTTTTCTATTGTATTCAATATTTGATTGAAATATTTAATAAAAACTCATTCAATTCTACTCTTATCTTAATAATTTATATAAAAACGAATTTGAATGAATTTAGTTTTTTTAATTTAAATTTGAATTTATTTTTCTAATATAAACCTTTTCACTTTAATTCTATAACTTTGTTTATAAAGGTATTATATCACTTATCGCTTATATTTAAAGTAAATGTGTCCACTAATAATGAAAATTTTATTTTATTAGATATCAATAAACTAAAATTAAACTTTTTAAAATTAAAGAGAATATATATAAATATATGATGTTTGAATTTGAATCTTATATATGCATAACAAAAATAATTAAGATATTAAAAGAGATTAATCATATTTTCAAATAAAAATTAGTTATTTATGGAGTCATTATATATTTTATACGATAAAAAGTTGTTTTGGATTACATTATATCAAATTATAGTTAATTTAAAAAAAATTATGATTGATGATAAAACAAAAGTAGAACGGTATTACATTGAGAAACAAACGTTTTTTTCTTAAAATCCAAAATTCCAATTTATAAATATCTTTTTATGTTTTTTTTTTCAAATATAGTTAATATTAGGTTTTTTTAAAACCCTTCGTTTGGAAATTCGTATAAAATGTTATATATAAGGATAATATATAAGGATTTGACACGTATTGTGATACTGAATGCTGTGTTACACTACAAAATTTGACATGTGAAAAACAAAATATTTTACAAAAAATTAAACAAAAAAAATTACAAATTGACATTAACATATCTTTAATGTTGTTTTTAAGATATTAACAGAAATTATCTAATTAAATCAATTTTTAAAAATTGTTATTCAATTAGAAAAATATATAAATATAAACAAAATTGAAACTTTCCAACCAACTAAACAAATAAATGAATATATTAATTGAAATTATATTCTATGAATATATTAATTAAGACTATATTTTATGATTTAAATTGTTTTGTGTTTGGTGAAAATAACAATGTTATAGATTAAGATGAAATTAATACTGGTTATGATGATATTTATTAATGAAATAATACTTTTGTTACGAGATTAATGCAAATATTGAGCCATGAAATGTTATGATAGGATATACAAACTTTTATTAATAATTTAATTATATAACGGTTAAAAATCAACAAAAAATGTATTAACTTGCTACGATATAAGGTATATTGAAATCTAAATGAGAATACAATAAACTATGTTATCATAATTATCATATGAGATTGGAATTGAGAGACTAGTTTTTTTTTAACTAGTTATCATAAGACATCTTCAATTCATAACATTAACAAGTTATCTCACTAAAGATGTTGGAATCCTCTTTTTACTCGTTGAACTCCCTTTTTTTTTTTTTATTTGATGCATAAGTTATAAATAAATACAAGAAACATCTGGAGTCCGATGTGATGTCCATATCTCAGTTCAATAAAATGGAAACATCTAATCTAACATGAAAGATCCATCTTAAAGCTTCACCATGTTCCCCGCATCACTTTTTCCAATTCCCAAATTAGCAAAATTAGTTTGGAGACATCTTATAAATTATGAAAAAAAATCAATAATTAATAAATAATAAACTCTTTCTTAACATAATAATTTTCAATTTTTTAAAAATAGAAAATGGAAATGTATTGATTTATTTTTGGATGAGTTGCCAAATCAAACAGGGTTACGACATTACCAAAATCTCACTCAGTGTCTCAGACATCTTCTGAGTGCCTCACCAGTCATCACGTTTGAACACAGAAAGCAGGCATTAGTGTAAGCTTTTGTTTTGTCCTAATTTCATGTGTTGGCGACGCGTGTAATTTAATGATTTAATGTAAACCGACCTGGTTCCATATGCTGCTGTCTCACCAAGCACCTCACATGCTTCTCATTCTGACTCATCAAACACATCACCACACGTATGAAAACAAAGAATTTAAGTTATCCATTTTTGGTACGGGTGGATTTTCAAATGAATATATGATTTTATACAAATAATTAAAATGTATATGATAAATAATTTTAAGTGAAAAATTTATATATTTATTTTTATAAAGTTTTATTTTATTAAATATAAGTCATTATAAAAAACGTGTATATTCTTGACATTTCTATTGAGTGAATTACTTATTTGAATTGATTTTCAAACGAATGACTTATCTATTCAATTGATATTTTTATTGTTTTATAAATTATTATGCATTCCTTGTTTTTCTTAAATTTCAGATAAAAAATGTAAGCTTTAATTTTCTACTATATTAAATTAAATTAATTTAATTATCATGGACCTCGCACTTTAATTACGTTACTTCGTATTTTTCTTCATATTATATAATTGTTATTGTCACTTTACCTATAAGAGTGTTATAACACTTATTAGAGTGTTGTTAAACAAAATGTGTAGTTAGTTCGTGGGATATTTTTTATTATAAAGAATTATATGATTTATCTTCACCAAAATATTTCTTGAAATTATCAATAAAATTTTATATTTAACATTCATTTTTTATTAAAAGAAATATGAAATTTAAGAATAGAAGCTTTCTTTGTTTGAAATATATTTATATCCAAAATTTAGAACAAATCTTAAATATTATAACTCAAAAGTTTTTTTTAACACTTTTTAAAAGTTTTTTTTTAATGTGTTGTTTCATATTTATACGTCTTCAATTATATTCGTATTAAAATTTGTTCTTATATAACACACAAATTATCCGATCATCGCATAAACATAAACACAAATACAAACAAGTAGGGATAAACTAACATGCAAAAGATCATTTCTAAAACATACATAAATATTTTATCATGCAACAATCATACTAGACTCAATCATTTCATCATACAATAATCATACTAGACTAGACCATCCATATAAAACATTGATGCGAAATCACAAAAGATTGTATACTTGTAGAAGCTTCTACTACTCTTTACAAAAACATTGCCAATATATACATCATGTCATCCACAAACTTATTACCTTAAGTTCATTACCATATCCTTCACTAACCCCACCACCTTAACCACCTCCAAGACGCCCATAACTATTAAGATATGTCAAATATTCTATTAAAGGATATTAGGCAATAAAATATTATGTTAGTTATATTTTAGATATTGTTATAATTTGTGCAGATTTGTGCATATGTTTTTCCTTTAATAGATGAAGGATTATAGGATCCTTGTATGTATATATATGGTACTCTATTCCTTGAAATAAAACATCAGAATTATTCTTTAAACTTTAATATGGTATCAAGAGTCAAACACTGATATCCTCTACAATATAGGAATCAATGTCTCTCTTTTTGAATATTTCTGATGGCTTCTTCCGAAAAAAATCATTCGGAGAAACATGATTTTGGGACTTCCGCTGCTACCCATATGCATGAATAGCTCACCCCTGAACGGCTTGATGGCACCAACTATGTTGAGTGGTCGTTGAACGCACAAAACAAGATCAGGGGTAGAAAATGTTGGGGTTACATCTCTGGGACAAAGGCTGCTCCAAAGAACAAGAACTCTGATGAATATGAAGAATGGGAAGATGAAAACTGCCTAGTCAAGTCTTGGCTTTTGGACTCCATGACGAAAGAAATCAGATCCCTCTTTATTCGGTTAGCTACGACAAAGGATATTTGGGACACTGTGCAACAAACATACTCAGTCAATCAGGATGCATCTCGATCATATCAATTATATTGTGAGGTAATCTCTACTCAACAAAATGGAGGATCTGTTATTACATATTTTGGTAAATTACAAAAATTATGGCTAGAGTATGATACTATCACGAAGTGTACCATGGAATGTCCAAAAGATGTTGAGAAATATAACAACATGATTAATTCTCAACGAGTTTATGTTTTTTTGGCTGGCTTGGATACACATTTGGATGTTGTTCGTGGTCGTATCCTTGCTACCACTCCCCTTCCAAATATTCAATCCGTTTATGCAACTGTTTGTGCCGAGGCAAACCGCCAAGCGACTATGCTTGATAGTAAGTCTACTATGGGGACTTCCTTTGTTGTTAAAAAGTTTCCTAAGAAAGGAATTCGCAAGTGTACCCACTGCAATGGGGATAATCATGTCATGGAGACATGTTTTAAACTCCATGGCTATCCAGATTGGCATCCAAAAGGACAAACTACTCCCAATATCAAGGTAGAAGCCACTTCCAAGAGCCATATTTCTATTGCTGCCGGATTTGTGACCAAGTCAGGTATATCTAACTCTGCTATTAATCTTTCTGCTATTACTAGCAATAGTGATTGGATAATTGATTCAGGTGCTACTGATCATATGACCTGTGATCCTCATATATTTACTAATTTTTCCCCTAATTGTTCTAAGACTATTATTATTAATGCCAATGGGGTCTCATCTCCTATTGAAGGTGTCGGTACTATATCTCTCTCATCCTCCTTATCAATTCCAGATGTTTTATTTGTTCCTACATTGAACTATAATCTTCTTTCTATCATCAAGTTAACCAAATCACATTCTTGTGTTGCCTCATTTTACCCAACCCATTGTATTTTTCAGAACATTCATTCCAAGGAGAAGATTGACATTGGGAGAGAAAGGGAAGGACTGTATTACCTTGAAAAAGTCTCACATCAAGAAACCCATAAAGGAGCATTGGCTTGTCTTGCGAATGAACACACACACGATAAAAACAAAAAGGAGATCTGGTTATGGCATAGACGCTTAGGACATCCCTCTTTTAGTTATCTTAAAAAATTATTTCCATCATTATTTCATAAATGCAATATTTATTTTTTTTTGTGAAACTTGTGTAATGGCAAAAAGTCATCGTACTGTGTTTCCTTTAAGCAATAAACGAACTGATTTTCCTTTTTCATTAATTCACACAGATGTTTGGGGCCCTGCCCCACAATCTACTCATAATGGAAAAAAAATGGTTTATCAGTTTTGTTTATGATTGTACTCGGGTAACCTGGGTGTATTTGCTTAAACATAAAAGTGAAGTGTGTGATGTGTTTTGTTTCTTTCATCATATGATCGTTACACAATTTAACACACATATTAAATTCATTTGATCAGACAATGGAGGGGAATATTTTAAAATTGAATTAATAGAGTTCATGAACTCTAAAGGCATCTTGCATCAAACTACATGTCCTTATTCACCACAACAAAATGGCGTGGCTGAAAGGAAAAATAGACATATATTAGAGGTGACTAGATCACTTTTGATAGATGGTAATGTCCCATCTCATTTATGGGGTGAGGCTGTGAGCTCTGCCGTTTATTTAATTAATCGAACCCCTTTTGGTGTGCTTAACTTTCAAACGCCTTTTGATGTGTTGTCTGATCATTGTATCCTTCCTCCCATAGTTTATTTACCCCCTCATGTTTTCGGATGTGTTATATATGTTCACTTACACTCACATCAACGTACAAAGCTTGAAGAACGAGCTATCAAATGTGTTTTTGTTGGGTATGGATCAACTCAAAAAGGTTATCGTGCTTACCATCCACCATCAAAGAAATTTTATATCTCTATGGATGTGACATTTAATGAGCATGAATTTTTTTATGTTGATTCTCCACTTCAGGGAGGCCATGAAAGTGAAGTGCATAATCATGATGTTAGTATGTTTGATATCTCCAATATAAAATTACATTGTGAAGATAAATTATCGTGTGAGGATCATTTTGCAGGAAGTGAGTCAATCCAAAATATGGACACTTCTTTTCTGGATAATACAGTGTCTTCTGATCATAACCAATTGGCTCAATCTTCTCCACAGGTTCAACTTGACTCTTCAGAGGTACCTTCTGATCCTATCTCTGATAATACTAATTTAGATGGAATTGATTCTTGTCTGCCTGAAACCACCAGCATACCAAACACTGAGTCTACTATTGTTCAATATAATCTTCCACCTCGTTCTAACCGTGGTCAACCTCCAGCTAAATATGAACCAGACCTCCAAGCCAAAGTTAAATATCCCATTAGTAAATATGTGTCATCTCACAGGTTATCTCAATCATATGCATCATTTGTATCTCAATTATCTTCAATTTCTATTCCTAGTAATGTACAGGAAGCTTTGGCAGATCCTAGATGGACCGAAGCAATGGTTGAGGAGATGGCGGCTTTAAAAAAAAATAACATTTGGGATCTTGTGTCCTTACCAAGAGGGAAGAAAACTGTGGGTTGCAAATGGATCTTTACAATTAAGCATAAAGCTGATGAAACTATTGAAAGGTATAAAGCACGACTTGTGGCTAAAGGTTACACTCAATCTTATGGTGTAGATTACCAAGAGACGTTCGCACCGGTAGCCAAGCTCAATACTGTGAGAATACTTTTATCGCTAGTTGCAAACCAAGATTGGCCTCTTCTACAATTTGATGTGAAAAATGCTTTCCTGTATGGAGAAATTTCAGAAGAAATTTATATGGATTCTCCACCAGGCATGACAGATTCAAATGGAATGAAGGTTTGCAAATTAAAAAAGGCTCTATATGGATTAAAACAATCCCCAAGAGCATGGTTTGGAAGGTTTACCAAGTCTATGAAGGCTTTTGGCTATAGAGCAAGTAACTCTGATCACACCTTATTTTTTAAGAGAGGACAAGGAAAGATTACAGCTTTGATTATATATGTAGATGACATGATTGTTACAGGAAATGACCAAGATGAGATTTCTAGTTTACAACAATACCTTGCATCTGAATTTGAGATGAAACAACTTGGAAACCTCAAATATTTTTTGGGTATTGAAGTAGCTAGATCAAAACATGGTATTTTTCTATGCCAAAGAAAATATACTATTGATTTACTATCAGAAATTTGGCTGCTTGGGAGTAAACCAGCTGATACACCAATTGAACAAAATCATAAACTCTTTCAATGCTCAAATTCAGCAAGCATAGATAGAGGAAGATACCAAAGGCTGGTAGGAAAATTGATTTATTTGTATCATACACGTCCAGATATCACCTATGCAGTGAATGTTGTTAGTCAATTTATGCATGACCCACGAAAGCTTCATATGGATGTTGTTGAAAGAATTTTGAGATATTTGAAGTCTGCTCCTGGAAAAGGAATTTTGTTCTCAAATAATGGAAACTTAAAGGTAGAAGGGTACACTGATGCAGATTGGGCAGGTTCAAAAGATGATAGAAGATCTACCTCTGGATACTTTACTTTTGTAGGAGGGAATCTTATAACTTGGAGGAGTAAAAAACAACCTGTAGTAGCAAGATCTAGTGCTGAAGCAGAATTCAGAGGCATGGCACTAGGTGTATGTGAACTTTTGTGGATTAAAAATGTGCTATCAGATTTGGGATTTAAACTAAATGAAGCTATGAGTTTGTACTGTGACAATACTTCGGCTATTGCAATTGCTCATAATCCTGTTCAACATGATAAAACAAAGCATGTGGAGATTGATAGACATTTCATCAAAGAGAAGATTGAAGCTGGAATGAGTGTCAAGAAGATTGTTTGATGAGTCTCTATTCAAGTTGGGGATGTGTGATATTCATGCACCAACTTGAGTGGGGGTGTTAAGATATGCCAAATATTCTATTAAAGGATATTAGGCAATAAAATATTATGTTAGTTATATTTTAGATATTATTATAATTTGTGCAGATTTGTGCATATGTTTTTCCTTTAATAGATGAAGGATTATAGGATCCTTGTATGTATATATATGATACTCTATTCCTTGAAATAAAACATCAGAATTATTTTTTAAACTTTAATAATAACCACCACATCTAGGTCCACACCACTAAATATAATTATAATCTAATGATATAAAGTAATGTAAATTTATAATTTTAAGAAAAATAAAATTAAATTATATACGAGAATGTAGATATTAAGCTTTAATCCATTTTGAAACACCGTTTGCCAATATAAAAATATTTTAAAGTTGTTTTCCATTAAAAAGGTTGTTTATTCTTTTTTAAAATATTGTTACAAACAATACATATTTTAATTTAACAATTGTTTCTGCTTGGTTGGTCTAGATCAGTCCGAATCCTGCACCACCGTCTACCGGGTTCTCCTTGCCTTGACCGTCCGTGCTACCCTCCAAAAGTGTCCGGTTGGGTACCTGCTAAAAGCACTCCGACGCTCAAGTCAATGTTCGGTTTCCAAAATTAATGATATAGAGAGAGAGATAGTAGAGTAAATATGCATTCAATGTAACCACCTACTTCTCACCTTTGACTTTTATTTATAGTTTTTTCTATGGGCCAGTGATTAGCGGAATCTTAATCAAGGCCCAATTGCAGGCCTGTTGGGGTTAATCTGGTTTTACCTTAATGTTATGCAGCTTCCAAAATCTTCGTTGATCTGTGCCGGACGGGTACCAAACGGCCGTCATCTAGGCTGTACACGTTTCGCGAAGACAGGGCGAGGTTTGACGCCGGCCGTGAGCTATTCGGTCGTGTTGACCCGTCGTGCGTTATCTGTAAGATGGAATTCAAGATCTGGTTCTCGCGTGGCCGGCTGGACCTCACGGACGGACGGCCACGTAGGGTACGGCCACGTAGGGTACAACAATGAAATATAATTTTAATAAATAATTTATGAACAAAAACATATTTAACATTATTTAAAATTAATAAATAATATAAATTATTCTAAAACTCCTTAAAAACCTAAGATAACCAAAAGCAACAAAAACTCAAGTCAAATAATTAACTAGTTAAGAAAATATTATTTTTTAATTGAAAAAAATGATAAAATATCAAAACATTTACAAATAAAGCTAAAGAAATTATAAAGGATATTTTATAACAAAAAAAAAATGAACTTTAAGAATGATAATCACATAAAATTAAACTTGACTATATTATCTTTTAGATTAAAGGATTTCTTCTTGGAAAATATAAGAAAAGAAATAAAAAATGAGAAGAAAAGTTTGAAGGGAAGAGGTAATGAGAAACATGAGTTGAAGAAGCATAACTCTAAGAAGAAAACAAATATGACGAAGAAAGCTCTATACTTTTATTTTACACTCCTATAAATATAAAAATTATAATTTTACTATTTTTAAATTATACAATTCAGAAATTAGAAATGTCTTTCGAATTATGCATTTAAAAAAAAAAAGTCAAATTACACAATTTAAAATTAATTGAAAAAGATTAAAAAATTACTTTATAAGACTTTTTTAACTTTCGAAGTAAAAAATTTGAGAAGTCGTCATGTGAACCTCTCCACTCCACCATCAATTCAGAAGTTGGAATTTTTATATTTACGGAAGTGCAGAAGAAATGTACGGAGGTGCAGGAAGAATTTGTCGAAGGAGAGAGGAAGGGAGAAAAAATGGACCGCTAGCCCATATTTAACTTTGTGTTATTTGACAAGTTATTTGTTTTTATTCTAAGATTTGAGTAGTTAAATTACAGCTTAAAACTCGCTGGATTAATAAACCTCGATAGATATTATATAAAAAAAATATTTTCATGAAAGTTTTTCTTACAAAATTCATAAATTAATCTTATAAATAATTGGTATGTAGCTATTATAAATGTAAAATACTTTTCTCTCTGGTTCAAAAATTTAAAACTACAATACAGTTTCGTTTGTGGAGTAAAAGGTTCGGGGTTGATGAAAAATCACACAGCAGTACCAATCAAAACTATAAATATTGTTGTAAGTGTTCAATTAGTGTAAGTGTTGTTGTGAGATCAACATTCCCTAAAGCCCAGAATTAAGGGGCTTTCTTCCTGGACTTCCAATATTTTTTCCTGCACCTCTAAATTTTATTGTACCAAATATATCCCTAAAAAAAATAAAAAAAAGAAACTTACCAAATGTATTTACTATGCAGAGTTATATGCTTATGTTGTAATCCCAAGTCATTTTCAAAGCAATAAAGTTTTCTCCTCTTTTTTTTTTTCAGCTTTTTTCATTTTTGAATGACGTTTAACTTCCTTTTATTCCGCTTCTTTTGTTTTCCCTCATCTTATTTTAAAACTTTCATCTTTTTTCAGTACACATTCTATATAATATTTATTCATTTTCGTTTGAAATTTAATATTTGGTTTTATTATATTTTACATCGGATTTAGAAAATTTGAAAAAGTATTAAGGGAATTTCAAAATCTGTTTTAAAAATTTTATAAATTTTAAAATTCAGTTTAGATAACTCAACAAATTTTAAAATTTGGATTAGGAATTTAACTTAATTTTAAAATTCGATTTTGGAAACTCATCAATTTTTTATTTAAGAAATTTTCGAAATTTCAAAATCTAATGAAACTTTTTCTCACATTTCCAAATCCTATGAAATTTTCATTTAGATTTCAAATTTAGTAAAACTTTCTCTCAAATTTTGAAATTTGATGAAAATTTCTCCCAAATTTAAAAAATGTGGTACTCTTTTTAATTTTTATTTTATTTTCCTTTTTATTTTTTGTTTTTAAAAATTTGTTTTGCTTGTTTTGTTTTATGAATTTTTTGATTTCTAGTTATTATTAGGTTTAAACCTCAATCAGTCTCTGCGGTTAAATATCCACTAACAGAGTTAACTTTTTCTTTCTCTCTCTTCTGCTCCTCTGAATTTCTGTGAAGATAACAGCTTTTTCTTTCTCTCTCTTATACTCCTATGAATTTCTATGAGAAAAGAACAACTTTTGCAGACAATTTTTTTTCTAAAATTTTGTTGGGTCATGACTCAAGAATGTTTTGCTTTTGCCTGTTGCAGTCGGCACCGATTCTCCAAATTCAATTTTTTTTCTCTTCCATTTCAGAAGCGCACAAACAAGGTCCTAATAAGTATCAAAACAATACGGAATCAGAGACAAGAACAACACAACAAAGTAAGCCTCTTCTAGCACAAACACATAAAAAGGGGTCTAATCTAACACAGTTGTTTTGGTGAATGACAAAAAAAACCCAACGGGCTAGAAGTCTCCAGGGACCCCAATATGAGCCATATCAGCTCTCATAAACAATATAAGTACGAGGAACAACTAGAAAAGGCAACAACAATAGACATATTTGATAATGGAGAAGGTTAAGGTTGGCAAATCAAACACAGTTTGGACTTGACATAAAACATAATATGCAGGGGCAAAACAGTGAAAGGTTTATATACAATGAAAATATTAGGTTGAAAAAGCGCAAAGTTACTCTTACCGAAACATTAAGCAGTTTTGGTTGCTTGATCAATTGTTGATTCACTTCCAAGAGGGAGCCTTTAACGCAACATCTAAAAAGTCATAAGTTATGTATCAGTGAGTATAAAGGAAACCCCGGAAAAAGAGGTTTTGGATAAATAAGCACACAACCATAAAAAGATATACAAATAATCTTTAGATCATATGGATGTGTTATAATTGAGAATTTACCTTACAATATAGGTATAATTTTTGGTAGAAATTTTACACAGAGCAGTGTTGGACTCAAAGTGTTGTGCATTCTGCACGAAAACACATCTTAATTTAATAATGGAAGAATAAGAAGCAATTTCCATAAAGTAAAACATTTTCAAACGCACAAAATTTCACGAAATAGTGTCATTGTTCTTCTTTTGCTTTTGAGAGACAGACAACAAGAAAGTGTGAAAATTCAAAATTGGGAAAATGTACCTTCTTCTGCTTTCCAATGACTTTCATCTCGCTGCGATCAGACTTCCCAACATTGAAATCAACGGTTGTGATTCCACCTTCATCCTTGAAAGCAGCGTGGAAAGGAGCCAACCCAATCACACACAAGCTTTAAGGTAACAACAACAATTACAGAGAATGAACATATTTTTAAGAAAATACCAACATAATCCAATTTGAAGCAACCTCAGAGGAATGAAAAGCATACCCATTGGCGTGCCGGTAAACGTACTGATCGTGAGCTGGTTTCATGAAATCTGAAGTTCAAATTAACTAAATAGTTAACTATAGAGGTCTAGGGTTTATAAAAAGAATGTAATGTAAGTGTGAATAGGATTACCTATGGTGAAGAAAGTGGCAAAGTTGGATTCAACGGCGGAAGGAGGAGTCATGGGAAGATCCTGCACGTCAGGGATTAGAAAAAAAATTGTCTGCAAAAGCTGTTCTTTTTTCAGAGGAGTACAAGAGAGAGAAAGAAAAAGCTGTTATCTTCACAGAAATTCAGAGGAGCAGAAGAGAGAGAAAGAAAAAGTTAACTCCGTTAGTGGATATGTAACGGCAGGGACTGATTTGAAACATTTTTTATAACTTAGGGATCAAAGGTTGACATTTTTAAAAACGGGGACTAAACTGAACACCAGCTTATAACTTAAGGACCAAAAAGAGGTTTAAACCTTATTATTATTATTATTGAACAAGTGAGATATTTAATGGTGATGTCATGTTATATGAGGTTATACTCTAAGATAAGAGATCATCCTTTATGTTTGATGGAATTACAAAGAAAATTTCAGTTTCATTTAAATTTTCTCTTCTTCTTTAAATGTAATATGCGAATGAGGTTATACAAATAACTTTAAAACTGATGAGATTTTTTCCACACGTGATGAGTTAGTTTAGTGGGTTTGAGGGATCACTTTTGATCTTGGTTTTTTGTTGTTGTAAATATAAGATCTGATAAAGCTAATGCTCAACTTAGGAGAAAGACGTATGTATTGTTAGAATGTGAAAGAGGAAGAAAGTATATGAAATATAAATTTGATGTTCAACATAGTATATTCAACACAAGAAAATAAGATTGTACTTTTAAATTGAAAGGCAAACAGGTTTATAATGGAGATGGATGTGTATTCAAGGTAATATGTGGAGATCATAACTATGATTTGTTACATATTTTAGTTGGTCACTTTTTTGTCGGGAGGTTAAAATCCACTGAACACTTAATACTTCTTGATATGACGAAGAGTCAGGTAAAACATAAAAACATTTTCCTTACCCTCTACGAAAATAACGAGTGTAATGTGACAACAATCAAGCAAGTATATAATATAAGACACACTTACAAACGATCATTAAGAGGTTTGAGAACTGAATTGTCAAGTCTGATGATGGTGTTCCTACTATTTATAGATTTTTAGTGACCTTTCATCTTCCACCTCTTCAATATCAACCATTATATCCTCTTGGATCTAATGATCAAGGATATGTAACTATTGGACTTTTTTAGGCATGACACCATCAATCAATTCTCCTTGTCGACTACACTTCTTAAGGTTGAGAAACTACTGTACCTATTGGGTTACATAACCAAAGAAATACATATTTTCTTTGCAAACAAAATAAGGACTGGATACCAACATCAACAACAACAAGACAAGGGTTAAAGGCAGACATCCTCACACCTAAGATGGTTATCGATACTTGACATCATAAAATTCGCTATAAGTCTTTAACATATGACATGTTAAGTTAGGAGCTAGTGATGTATTTGTCCAAGGACCTGTCAGGACATGGTAGTGTTGGATTTGCTCCTGGCAAAATACATCTCAGCCTATTAAGACAACACGTACTCGATCTACACCTCTTTGACCTGGATGAGATCATGTCAATTAGCCTGTTAGTTAGGATAATCCACAATTAAGCTAAAGAGAAAAGAATTAACCCGATATTAAGAGGTAATAAGGTCATGTGATTCATGCTAGTAAAAGCCCATCAACAAAACTATAAATATCATAGGTACATTAATTATGTTTATTAATTACTACATTTATTACTTGCTGACACATGGCTAACTTGAGTATTAGAGTGTTTTTTGCAAAATATATTCCTACTCAACCTAAAGAGGACGAGTACCCATAAAAATGACGAATATCTTAAAGTTGAAGACTTAAAGCCTTTGGAGTGCTATTAGAATATTTACATAATATACATTTGATTTTGTAAGAAAAATATCATTTTCAATAAAGTTAGGATATTTATTGTGTGTTTAATATTTTTTTTTCTGGTTTATCTCTTTTATACTTATATTATATGGTTCAAAAATCGAGAAGTTTTAGTTGAAATTAAATAAATTAATAAACTACGAACATAAGAATATTGTTTCTAGAAATATCTATTTTTTTTGTCAAGAAATAAAAATTTCATAATAAATATAGTTTTATCAATCAATAAGAAGAAAAACAAAAAAAGTAATAATTGAGGAATATAATGTATATAACTAATAAATACAACATAAGATCCAATAATCATTAATACAAGATAGACTTTTTAACGTCTATTATTGTAAGCTTTTGACGTCTATATAGGTCAAATGTTATAGTGAAAGACGTCAAATTGATGTTTGTTGTCTTTTAACCTTTAAAAATCAATATACAATACAAGAATACATTACAAAAATTTCCAAAGTTTTAGTAGTACGAGTATCTAAAATAAAAGTGTAAGATATAAAAAAATACTAATAGAATAATAAAAAAAACATGCCTTAAACTATGGATTTTTGAAAATTCCATAACATTTTAGAAAAAAAAAATACCTTAAATGATGGTTACCGCATTCATCACCCATTTCCAATAACTTTCATTGTTAGAACATCTACATTTGTGGTCCATAACAAAAGTTATGACAATTTAAAATTTACAAAACTCAAAGTTAATCTAAAACTACAAAATGCAACTTTTAGGACATACAATAATGTTAATAAAGGAAAAACCAACCTTAATGAAAAATGATTCTAAAAGAATCAAAGTTTAAGTCCAAATAAACACTCGAATGACAAGATGAAGTGAAATAGATTAAAAAACTTGCTCTTGCGAGTTTAATATTTTCACTACATTTTAATTAAAAATTTCACACAAATCTTAAAAAAAATGATGATATTAATGCTCTTTCTAAAATTTAAAGAAGAAAATGATGTCAAACCTATTCATAAATTTAAACCAAATAAATAATATCACATATCCTTAACATGGAATTTGATATGATAATGTTATAAATTTTTTTTATGTTAATGAAAATATCTTTATGTACTATACCCTGATGACCGATCGACTAATGAGAATCTGAAGTCAAAACGGACAACCGACCGATAGTCAGACACACTAGTCAAGAAAGATAAATATTATTAATGGCCAATTAATATGTTTAATGATCATATTAAATGTAAATATACGCTATTGATGAGTGATTGACAGGTCATTGCACACAATATGGTATTAATGGACAATTAACAGGTATTATTAAATTTGATTGTCTGGTTTAATGATTAATCAATGTACTTGACTACCGCAAAGCCTTATAAATATAGGATAATGATACTTAGACAACCACCAATAAAACATATCTGACTAAATGTCGGAATCTCTTTTGTAAGTCCTCCACCAATCGAAGGATTGCATTCTCAACAAAAATTAAACTATTGAAACAGAATAGAAAAATTCTCCCAAAACACTTTATAATTACACCCAACTCTACTAAAATTCAAGAAACGATAATGAAGTAAAAATTTCCTGATACTAAAATCAATCATCAAGAAATATATATTAGTGTAAAATTCATTTCAACCTTCTAATAACAATACCTTTCCTTTAGCTACACTACCCTCGAATTTTTTACATAAATAATACTCGGTGAGATTTTTTTTTCCGAAAACAGACCGTAGCTTTTATTTTCTCTAATAATACAATTTTTGTTGTACTAATTTTTTATATTCCTGTTAAAAGACATACTAATGAAAAATCATACTTATCCTCCAAATATTGAATTATAAACTAACAGCAAAATGGTACTATTTGGTAAATACAAGCTGCCGTCATCAGACCGCACAATGAGATCACCACAAGACGGTCAATGTGAGAGACTTCTGCCACGAGCTCCCCACCACAAGAACCTAATTTTCTACCAAAAGATTACCACGTCACATCATCACAATGTCAGACATTATCAGGCTATTACCGCAAGATACGTTTTTAATTTAAAATTGTTTAACCATTGATACGTGTGTATTGTGTCAAAAAAATTAGTGTCAAAATATCATTTTTCTTGTAAGAAAAAAACAAATAAATAACTTTTAAAAAAATTAACTTTTTATGTAAATCATGTAAGCCTTTCAATATTTAAACTTAAGAAAATATACAAGTTATTGAAAAAATCTAAAATCATGAAAAGAAACCCACTTCATCATTCTCAGTAGAGATATGGCAAGTGGACTTTCAAAAAGGCACTATGAAAACAAGAAAAATTCAGAGTACGAATTTATAATTCTGACTGCTGACGCTACGCAGCTATATTACCTTTGCTTGCTTTTCTTTGAGGAACCTTCATCGGTGATCCAGCTCATTGAATTCAGTTTTATAATATTCACTCTTTGTTAAATTATTAACATCAGCTCATTGACATTTTCTTTAAAACAATAATAGTCAAACAAAAATGACATTCCTCACTTGTTAATATGAGCATTAATTGATATATATTTAAAATCATAACTTGATCTTTAATTGGTTAAAGGAAGAGTTCAAATAAAATCCACCCATACAAGTCCTGGGAAATTCCCAAGACACACTTGGCTTATGTCTCCTTCAAAAATCCCCGTCGCCGGTGAAATACCATTTTCCGGGATGTGGTTGGTTATTCTTCTTCTTCAGCTCGCTGTCTTTGCGACTCCTTCACTTTGCTTGGACTTCCTATTCAACTCCTTCACCGGCATAACCAACCTCACTTTGGTGAAAGACGCTCGCGTGGACGCATCGGTCATCCGCATGACCAACGACTCCAACCAGTACTCTTATGGGCGCGTCTTCTATCCCACAAAAGTTCCCATCACAAAAACTTCTTCCAATTCCTCATCTTCGTCCATCGCTTCATTCTCAACCTCTTTTGTCTTCTCCGTCTTGCCGCAAATCACTACCAGTCCCGGCTTTGGCCTCGCCTTTGTCCTCTGCAACACCACCGACCCTCCCGGAGCCCTCGCCAGCCAGTACTTCGGTCTATTCACCAACGCCACCTCCCCCACCTTTTTCCCCCTTGTCGCCGTCGAATTCGACACCGGCCAGAACCCTGAATTCAACGACATCGACGACAACCACATCGGCATCGACCTCAACAACATCGAATCCACCTTCTCCACCCCCGCCGGCTACTACAATTCCACCGGGGGGTTCGTGCCGGTGCGTATGCGAACTGGCCAGAATATCCGAGCCTGGATCGATTTTGATGGCCAGAATCTGCTGTTCAACGTAACGGTGGCGCCAATCGGCGTTTCGCGCCCGACGCGGCCTACGCTTTCACATTATGTTCCTACCATAGGTAACTACGTGTCAACTGACATGTACGTTGGGTTTTCCGCTTCCAAAACGAACTGGATCGAGGCGCAGAGGGTTCTGGCATGGAGCTTCAGCGATTCAGGGCAAGCGAGGGAGCTGAACACGACAAACTTACCGGTGTTCGAACCGGAATCGTCGACTTCCTCGCTTTCTGGCGGCGCAATAGCGGGGATTGTTGTTGGTTGTGTAGTTTTTGTGGTTATATGCGGTTGTGGTGTTTACTTATGGTGGCGAATCCAGAAAGGGAAAGACGAACAAGACGAGATCGAGGATTGGGAGTTAGAGTACTGGCCACATAGATTCTCGTACGAGGAATTGAGTTCTGCAACAGGGGAATTTGGGAAGGAGCAGCTGTTAGGTTCGGGAGGGTTCGGGAGAGTGTACAAAGGGACGTTGCCGAACAAGACACAGATTGCGGTGAAGTGTGTGAACCACGATTCGAAGCAAGGGCTGCGGGAATTCATGGCGGAGATAGAGAGTATGGGGAGGCTACAGCACAAGAACTTGGTTCAAATGCGAGGGTGGTGTAGAAAGGGTAACGAGCTTATGCTTGTTTATGATTACATGCCTAATGGGAGTCTCAACAGGTGGGTTTTCGATCGCCCCGAGAAGCTTCTAGGGTGGGAGCAACGCCGTCGTATCCTTGTCGACGTTGCGGAGGGGCTTAACTACCTTCACCATGGTTGGGACCAGGTCGTTATTCACCGAGATATTAAGTCCAGTAACATATTATTGGACGCCGACATGCGAGGGAGACTCGGGGACTTTGGTTTGGCCAAGCTTTACACGCACGGGGAGGTTCCCAACACCACACGTGTGGTGGGGACGCTGGGTTACTTGGCGCCGGAGCTGGCCACGGTTGCGGCGCCGACGTCCGCGAGTGACGTCTACAGCTTTGGGGTGGTACTGTTGGAGGTGGCGTGCGGGAGGCGTCCCATTGAGACTTCGGTGGCAGAGGAGGAGGTGGTGCTGATTGATTGGGTGAGGGAGTTGTACGCGAAGGGGTGCGCGCGTGAGGCTGCCGATGCGAGGATCGAAGGGGAGTACGACGAGGAAGAAATGGAGATGGTTTTGAAGCTTGGCTTGGCTTGTTGCCATCCTGACCCCCAGAGGAGACCCACCATGAAGGAAGTCGTCGCGCTTCTCCTTGGAGAGAATCCGCCGGAGGCGCCCGGAAAAGTCTTGTCCGATTTGGTTCGCGGCGGCGACGATCTCGATGAGACGGCCCCTTTACAACCCTCCTCCACGCGGGTTTGAGTTGTTTTCACTGTACATAATTGGACTTTTTTCTTTTTTATCGTTGAGCCTTTTGTGTTTGGATTTTGCTACGTTGCGGTTTGACTTGTTTTGTTTTGGATTGTTGGATTAGTTAAGTTTCCAAGCAAACTTCTCTTGTACCTAATCAAGTAAAACTAGTATTTATAGTTTCAGCCAACAAGCGAGATTCAACTTATTAGAGACAGTGAGTTTATAAGGAATTTTGGCACTTGTATCTGGAAGCCGATTGGCTTGCTTTCTAGTCTGAATTAATTAATGGTTTTGTAAATTGTAAATAGCATTTTTGCGCATTAAACAGGCGGCGCCATCTGCACGCACTCCACATGTTTGGAAATTTTCAATTGCCAAAATTCTTTTCTATATACATCTTGAAAATAGCGTCCAAAGATTCGAAGAGAATATTTTCAATGCAATCTTTCAATACGGTATTTTTTATTATATTCACTCAAATGTGAACGTTGGTAAAGGAACATCGCAACTACATTTTTATTAAAACTATAATACTATTCTATAAATAATGTTTTCTAATGAAAATATAAGAGTTATTATGTGTTTTTTATTTTCACTCCCACTCCTTTTCACTATTACATTAAAGTATAATAATGAGATACTAATGGAACAGTGCCTAACTCTTGGACTACTAAAGCGTGAAGTTGAGAGTGTGGAAAGTGAAGAAGGATTCTGTTCTCTTTGCATTAAAATTCTCGGATTCCTGCTTGCATGCGAGTGCCACCGATTCCTTCATGCTCTCAGGTCCACAAACCAATACTCCAATATTAGATCCATCGCTTTCATTTCGGAGCTTGCCAAATATTTCTGTTCAATTCAAAGCTTCTAAGCTGTCAATTGTTTTTGTCAATATGCATTAGAAACATTGTAAAGAAAACGATGAGTTATCACTACCTTTAAAGTTAGGCCTTCCCCCAAAATACACTTCGTGTGCTTCAAGGGCATTCCTAGCTTCATCTGAACATAGATCAAGGGCTTCAATTTCTCTATGCGATATTTGGGGAATCCCTTTCTTCAGCCTTCTCCATCTCAAAAAGCCTGCCACCGAGGCGCTGCAAGC
This sequence comes from Vigna radiata var. radiata, assembly GCF_000741045.1. Classification (NCBI taxonomy): domain Eukaryota; kingdom Viridiplantae; phylum Streptophyta; class Magnoliopsida; order Fabales; family Fabaceae; genus Vigna; species Vigna radiata. The sequence goes on along the minus strand of NW_014543246.1, from coordinate 419,748 downwards.
TAAAGCTAGGACAAAAGCAGCTATCAGAAGAAGATCAACGACCCAAGACGGAGTCTTTTCTTTGTCCATTTTGGAGCGCTTTCCAGATGGAATTATAATATGGTTGAAACAGATTAGGAAAATAAGAAAAGTAATGGAGCAAAATCCTGCGATGGCAGCCATCCAAGACGGACTTTCGGGCCCGTATGCTGCATAATTTGAACACACGCTGTTCACTTGCAGTGTTCTTGCTTTAAAGAACTCATTTAGTAGCTCCCTAATTCCTACCCCTGCTTGTGTTTCTCGGGTTACAAACAATTTTAGGTTCAAATGGAAACTTTTAGTTGATTGGTTGAGTAACATATGTGAGATTGAATGTAACAGACAGAAGTCTTCTGCTTTCTTGATGACATACACAAGTTGTATTCTCGAGGGAAATTTACTTTTGCTGGCAGCTGAATTAGCTTCTGCCAAAATGCTTAGAAATGGGGTTATTCCACTTCCTCCAGCAACCAGAAGAAGGGTGTCATATCTGCAGACAAATTTTTCCATTAACCCGGATGATCTTATACTTTTTCACTGGTTTTCCCATTACAAAAAAAAAAAAAAAAAAAAACTGATGACAAGGGACAACTGAGGAGTTATACTATTAGAAGTGTTTAAGTATAATGTCGTTGCTCACCTCAAAAAGTCCAAAGAAGCAGGTCCATAAGGTCCTTCGATTGCAACAGGTATTCCCTTCCTTTTATCTTCAGTTTTGTCTAGTTCAGCATTTATCAGGTCGTGAAGAGAATTAGTCCACCACCCTTCACATTTTATTATCACTGACAAAATGTGGTTATCAGCCCTGGAACTAGATATTATACTGAACGAGTGCCATTGAAGATGAGATATGGTTGGTATCTTTAAAAATATAACACTTGTAGGGTTATATTTCAGCTCTGCAAATCGTTAAAAAGTCGTTTAAATAATTTCCCCCCTTTGCAATTCTAATGATCAATTTCAGACTGCTATATAGAAACGAAATACCTGGATCTTTGGGCAGAATTAGCTCCACAGCTTTGCCAGGAAAAATTCTAGCTGAAACCATGCATGTTTTTGGACTTGATTGTATGATTCGGATCAATTTATCAAGGCTAAAAAGGAATATTCCTGGGAAAACCGTATAAAAGTGCCTATCCCCACCGTGAAACAAGAAAAATACAAGAAAGATTACATAGAAATGATGCGTGTAGTAGAAGATTTCAAACTTTCTCCTTCTAATTTGGGGAAGAGAAGTGACCCAAATGACTAGCCCCACAACAAGTGTTATCTCCCCAGCGAGGTATATGCGTCCGGTCTTCTGCCACTTCCAAATCTGATTGAAAAATATGATGAGAGAAGGAGAAAACTAATCACTAGCTACTGCACAGGTACTGTATATTCAATTACTGTTGAAAAATTAGTCCGGTAAAGAAAATGTCTACGAATTACAACAACAGAAGGTTCATGATTTTGTACTTCACCTCATCCTGAATATGGTGGCTGATCCCCCATACCAAAAAAGTGCTTGCACCATGTATTGTAGCAAATATTATCATTGCAGTTCCGACCCATGTGTGATATCTAACTGAAGCTTCAAACTGAATGCCAAGTACACGAAACACAGCCAACCCTCTTAAAATAGGGAGGAGCAACAAAGCCAGACAAGCTTCTGATAGCAAGCCAAACCGGGTTGCTACTCTGTGATACTTGAGTTGCCATCTGAAATCAGGATAGTAAGTAACTCGGTGATGTAATATCTTTTTCTGCCAATCCGACATAAGAGCGTCAAGAACACTTACGTATTCAACTTCAGTGATTTGTATGGCACCAACTTTTTGAAGTCTGAAGAAATACGAGAGTAGTAGGTCCATGCTAAGAAGACAATAAAAAGGAAAGCCACCAGTATTTCAATACTGGATAAGATTCCCAGTGTGCTGTTCACTACCAGTGGATTTGAGAAGAAGTTCGATTTTGATGGACTTCTTGCACTTCTGTAGTACAAGGAAACAATTTTTGAAGAGAAATGTCGATTATAATATTTGAACAGGCCTTGATATTTACATATTATTACCTGCTTTGGTATCCGGCTTTTAAATCCAATAAAAGAAGTCCAATTATTGCAATAGCAATTACAGGAAACGTGTACACTGAGAAGCCAAGACCTGCAGAAAAGTATCATCCATCTTGGAATTTCAACTGTTATGCAGTAATAGTTACATTGAAGAGAAAAAAGAGAGGATTACACATGGTATGAGTAATTGAAGTTGAGATTCCTCGTTCTTACCATAGTATCCAAAAATTGTATTATTAGCGCTATCTTCTATTTGTTTCCATTTTCTTGTCCAGATTTGGGTGGGCTTGAGAAGCCAAAGAGCAACCCAACCTGCGAATAAGAAGATGATGAGAAGTTTGAGAATAGCAGCAAGCAAAGTGGTGCTGCTTGTCATGTTTGACTGGTCTCCCTCCGCCACAGGCTTTTCTTGTTTTCACTTCATTAAATGCGATAAAGATCCATATATAAAGGAATCTAAATTGGAATGTTGGTTGCCATTTAGGAAGTAATGTTTTGGCCCCACCACTTCCTCAGTGCCCATCAGTTAAATTTCTAGAAGGAGATTCATATATAACTTTTTATCTAAAATATTAAAAATATCGTGTTGAGGGATCTTTCATCTCTATACAGTATTTTATTTTTTTATTTTTAACGTGAGACTTAGACTGACAGTTAAATTTTCATGTGACAATATTGTTATTGTGTATCTTATTGTTAAAAAATAAAGATGATGGATTAATGATGTCCACAAGTTGATTCTCGGTTTTCATGATTTCGGGATAACTTGAATTCTCATTTAGCAATTGACATTTGTTCTAAAGGTTTGAGTGAGCAATTAGTATACGGTCATCTTGCATCATACTTCTTTTATCTTATGTGTTTCTCACTTTAAGAGATTCATTTTTTCTTTTTGGATAGCTCCTTCATCCGAATCATCAGATAGTGGGATTTCGGTCCCTGCCACCAACACGTTCCCTCCTCCATCCATATATACTTCTTTTTACAATCTGTTTTGCCTCTATCCGTCTGTCACAGTCCAAATCAATCATGTTCTCTTAACATAAAGAATCACTTTTACTTTGGGTGAATCTCCAAGTTTTAAGAATATCTTTTGGTTTACATATTTTAGAACTTATCAAGGTAGATTATAATGTGTTAACTATTTCAATTATTGAAAAAATTCGTAAAGCTAGTTATATGTTATTTCTGATTCAATTACAGAAACCGTTTATAAACAAATATAGGCATATTACAGACTTACGTTTTTATATAAATGATAACAATGAGATCAAAACATTGGCAATTATCTCGCTCTTTAGTTTCATCACGATTATACGTGTTTGTGTGTGTTAATTGTTATTTTATTTTATGATTTGATATCAATTTGTTGACATAACATTGTTATATATTATCGATTTTGAAGTTTAAAATTTCATCATGATTATATTCTAAAAAGCATTTTAGAGAATTTAAAAAAGAAAGTTATATTTGAACTGTGATTGACCTCCTAAGCAGCTATGTGAATTATTAGGTATATAAAAAAACATCTTTAAAACTACATTTTATTTTTTGGAAAAATATAAGTTCACTTTCACATATCATCTTAATTTTCCAATCTCAAATTTGTTCAAATAATATCATTTAGATTAATTATTAATGGTATGACTTCAAATCCATTAACATAATATCATTAGAACTCACATTCGAAATATAATTCGATTTGGAGTTTAGTCACAATTTTACTAAAAAGGACACAAAAAATTTAAGAAATGAAAATATATTTAAGTTTCTTTTGACATTAACTTCTAAACTATGGACGAAAAAAAAAAAACAACGTCGGATAGTTGATATCGGTAGATATTTTATTATCCGTAATTCGCAGTTAGTCACTATTTTAATACCCGTTTATAAATGGATACAGGTATTATATTATCTGTATCCACGGATATATGCTATCTGAGCAAAATAAAAATAAAAATTTAATTTATATTTTATTAAATAAATTTAATTAAAATTAATATTAATTTATATTTTACAAGGTTATATTTAATTAAAATTAAATTTTAATTTATATTTAATTTAATTTATTATGTTTTATATATCTTTTGTAATTCTATTTAAATTTTATTTTAATAATTTATAAAAATGTATTTTTAAAATATTTGCGGGTATCTACAAGTATCCATGGGTATCCGCAGATTTTAAAATATTCGTGGATATATTTTAAGCGAGTATCCATGTGGGTAACGGGTAAATTTTTTTTATCAAATTGGGTTATAAGTAGGCACTATCTGTATCCTGACCCATTGTCATTCCTATTCTAAATAGGTGACACTATTAAACATACCAAAATACTTGATAAATTTAACATTTTTAATATTGATAAAACTTTCATATTTAAATGAAATTGAAAATAATTTATTTACATTTGTCATGCATTTTGAAGAATGTATCTAATTTGAATTAATTTAATAAACTAAATAATATTTTAATTTATTTTTAATGAAATATGATTTTCAAACACTTTTTGTATTGATCATTAGCTTGGTTGAACCCATATACAGCTCATGAAGGGAGTTCAAGTAAGCTGACTCATTTTATAGTGTAGTTTTATTTTATTTTTCCTATTTTTTCTTCCTATATTACAATGAATTATCTATATTCCATACTAACAACAAAAATATTTAAATACTTTTTTCTCGCCACACTAATATCTACCATCGTTTTTATTGATGCTACTATGTCTTTTTCTTTTTTTCTTTTTCTTCTTCTTTATTATATCTTCAACTACATCGTCATTTTCTACTGCACTCATATGTTTTTAAAAAACCTGTTCCAAAAACTCTCTCTAAAAAATATTCCATATGTTATATGAAAAAATTATTTAAAAATGTTCTAAAAAACCTATTTTGAAAAACATCTCATATCTCCTAGAAGGCTTATTTCGAAAATATAGAAAATATACCATGTGTTATCAAAAGTTTGCGACATCAAAAATAATTTGGAAGTCACCATTAAAATATACATACAAAATAAAGGATAATGATGCGGGTGGTAGTTATGGAGGTGTAGAAATCAAAAGCCTTAAGCCCTTACGTATAAAAAATAATCTAGTTAAGTTCATCTGTGCCTTTGACGGAGAGAAAATTTCATGTTAAAATTAAAAGAGAATGAGATTTAAGCCATTTAAAAAACATTAACTAACGTCTTATATATAATTATATATAATTATCTAAATTAAATTAGTTCTTTTATCAGCATATATTAATGTTAATAAAAAAAATTAACTTTGTTCTATTTTTAACAAAACTCCTCATAGTTTCAGCAAACTTCTTGTATATGGATTTTTGTTTTATCATTTTATTTTTTTTAGTTGGGAATTTTTTTTCCTTGATCATTATATATGTTTTAAATTGATTTACTTAATACAATTTTCAAACAAATAAACTAATGTTTTATATTTAATATACCTACATAAGATAGTAAAATCATGGAAAGAAGGTGTGTTGTTGATCAAATATAAAATATTAGTTTGTTTGTTCGAGAATTGTGTTTAGGAAATCAATTTAAAACATATATAATGAATTAGAAAAAGAAAAGCTTTCCCTAACTCTAACAAAAAATAAATTGATAAAACAAAAATTCATATGCAAGTTTGATGAAACCATGGGGAGCTTTGATAAAACTAAAATAGAAAATGAATTAAAACCAAAATCAAAACAGTAAATCAATTTAAGACATATATAATGAACAAGGAAGAAAAAGTTTCCCCCAACTTCAATGAAAAAAATAAAATGATAAAACAAAATTTCAAATGCATGTATGATGAAATCATGAGGAGCTTTAATAAAATAAAAACAGAAAATGAACTTCAGAACATGGCTTCTAGCATACCATAAACAGAACAATACTTCTAGCATACCATAAATAGCTAACCATTCTAAACAGAACAATATTCTATACTTCTAGCATACCATCTCAACGAAATTATGGGCATCATTAAATTAAAATATTTGGAGCTCTAACACAAACAAGCTGGTCAAGAAATATGGTAAAAAAATGTTGGGGCAGACGAGGATTCAAAAGAAAAATCCTCACAGACAGAAAAGCACGACTAAGTTGAATAATAACATCACATCAAAGGCTGATTTTATTCGTTATCAAATTAGTTCATATATAAGAGATGTATCGTGGTTTATGATCGATCAGGTCTAGATGAATACTAGCCTGTGATGGATAAATTACGGACAGCAATGCCAACAAGTAATATATATTTACATTACAATATTCCAAATTTAATGCATCTCATCGAAAATAAAGGTCTTTTCAAATACATCCAAATGATTGTTAATTCATATGATGTGCCAAGAGTCATTGGAATGTAAACAGCTTAAGTAAACATTATGATTTTTACATATCCTTATAATATTATACACGACAGCTGAAGGGGTTCAGGGATTTTATCATTGACATCAACGAAAGGTTATTGCATTGTAAGATACACAATTCCCTGTATTAGTTTCCTCATTGCAAACTCGAAGGATTAAGCTGGCAATAAACCAAGCACCCATGTGATCATTTTAGAGAATGTTAAACCCTTATATTCCATAGATACCATTATGACCGTAGAAACAATAATGCTAGAATTCTCAAATATTAGTACACCAAAACCTTGGAGGTACATAGCCAAAAATGACATGGTTCTAACTAACCCTCAAGGGTTATTAAAGTTAAAGCGATTATAGCAAGAAGCCTACATTGTTACAACTAAATACCCAAAACACACTAAAAAATGAAAAAGGGGTCAGCATAGTATGAGACGTCCAATGAACTGCTGATATCGACAAAAGAGTTTTCATCCAAAAATATATACTTTAAGTGACAGAAGAGAAACTCCTTTTTCACATAGTTTGAGGCTTTGATAGCAACGAAGCCTTCATGAAATGCCAATTTAGAATCAACCAATAATTCCTTTCATTTCCTATCCTCATTTGTAATGTGAGAAAGTGGAGACAAAGAGGCAGAGATATGGAAGATGTGAATCACACCCCAAGAGAAGCAAAGGATTATTACAACTCTCAACTATGGTTGCTAGAAACTGCACAAGCATTTGGAGATCTCAAGAGAAGTGACAAAAATGGAGTTAATGGCTTCCATTTTACTGCTGGTAGAGATTCCTTCGTCTATAACTCCCAAGAAATAATGACTCCTGAAATTTCTGGAGCATTTGAAGAAATTAAAAGTTTAATCAGTAGCAGAAACGGGGCTAATGATGAGGTGGTTGACCAAGAAAACGGTGACTATGGCCGCTATTCTATGCAAACGTTGTCAACAGAAATTGTGGAAATAGTTGAGGATGGCAACAGCATAACAAAAAACAAAGATAGAACGGTTGATGATCTCTATGTGGCTGTTGGCAAAGATGACATGGATGCAGTGAAATGGGCTCTTGATCATGCTGTCTCTCCCGGTTCCAGGATTTTTCTTGTCCACGTCTCTTCTCCAATCACATTGATTCCTACTCCAGGTAACCATTAATCTTTTCCATTTGAGTTCAGTACATTAGTTCTTTGTCACAACCGATTTTGCTCCTTTGGAATATATTCTAGTGACACCTGTTATTACGCGTCATTCTTTAGTATTCTGTTCTCTCCTTACCGACACAACACCAATATATGCCATTGCTAGATTACTATAACTAAGAATTTTAATTATGTTGGCTTGTATGATACTAGTCATTTCTTTTCATTTCTAGTATGGACTGTAGCATGAATGTTTCAAACTTGTGCATTGTCTATCAAGAATACATCTCAAACCTTGAATTATATCTACTTCGTGGTAATACCTTATCTGATAGTTGGAAGGTTTGAAAGAAGTCAACTGACCCCACAGCAAGTGAGACTATACGTGAATGAAGTGAACAACAAGAGGAAGGATCTTTTGCAGAAGTACATTAAGATGAGTAATGAAGCCAATGTACTGACTTGATTACTTTACGACTATGATATCTCTAGAATTTATGTAGACCACAAAAACATACTAAATTAATCTAAATCTAATTTTGTTACCAATTTCTATTTGTCTCCGTGTTCTTTTCTCTCCCAGGTAATTGCAGAAACGTTGCTTCTGGAGAGCAATGACACAGGAAAAGCAATTCTGGATCTCATCTCTATACTTAGCATAACCAACCTTGTCATTGGAATCAAAAAGCTACCTTACACACGGTATGTTATCGCTGCTTGGATTTCATTCACAAATGGATGACATCGACAAGAACATATTAAAGATTAAGGATTGTGTATCTTCTTTCTCTAATTTGTTCTTTTGATTAGGCGCAACAACAAACTGAGCATTGGAGAGTTCGTAAAGAAACATGCACCGAATACCTGTGAAGTTACCTTGGTTTATAATGGCGAGGTGTTTGTGTCAGATCCTTACATGGATGGCTTGGTATCCTATGGCCAAGCATCGCAGAGTAAAAATCACTCCAAAGGCAACTTCTTACAGTGCATTTGCTTTTCAGGCAAGTCCAGTTCGGTCAACTATTGATTTTCTCTCTCAACTCTATATGTACAATAAATTAGACAGGGAAGATGTAGATTTCAGCAATGCATGATATTCTGCCATATATTTTATTTCATTTTTGTTTTGTCGCCTGTATGTTTTCCTTTTATAGTCTCAAACTCTATCTACAATCCCTTGCTTACAGGGTGCATAAAAGAAGATGATGGTATATAGTACATTTCTCACACCAGCAAAAACAAGCACTGGGTCAACTACTTAAGTAGTCTTAATTTTCCAGCCTGTTGAGTAATGAAAATTACAACTTTCAATCATGAGGAACTAAATCGGACCACCAACCATAGGTCAAAAGTAATTGTGTGATCTACATAGAAAACTCATGTCCATCATATTATTAATTTTTGGGAAGAAAACTTCTGTGAATTTGTCTGCGGATACGAGGGAATTTCTGTCTTGAATATGAGTGACACATTTATGTTCTATTATTATGTGAACTGTATAAACAGCTTTTTCATTTCAATTAAATTTAAATTACAATATGAAGTCATCTATATGAGTTCCATAATGTGTATTAGTAATACTTTTTTTATGTACTAAAAAATATCATGTCTATCAGCAGCATGAGTTCTATCTTTCTGCTCCTGTGTAAAAAGTGAGTAATATGTTTTGGATTTAATTAGTATTTTTATTTATTCAATGTGATTTTTTAATTTATTTTAATTTCACTTTTTTATTTAAAAGGGTTTAAGTGGTGCTTTTTTTATAAAATTAGTGGAAGTGATCAGTTTCTTCTTTTTTTTTTGAGTTTTTTTTCCTTCTTGCTGCACCTTTCTCCACAGTTTATCACCTTTCACATGATTTTCTCTTTTCTACCATCCACTTTCCACAACTTTTTTTCTTTTTTTCCTTATTTTGTCCACCCCTTCCACATTATTTCTCCATTTCTCTTCTTTATTTTTTTTATCAATTTTTTTTTTCTTTTTACCTTTTTCCACCTCCTAGGATGTGTTCAGTTGAAAGGATGAGAGGACAAGAGAGGTGTAAGTTTCATTATCCTATTCTCATTTTTTGTTATTAGAATTCATTCACATTTTCCTTTCCAAATTCAGTGAGTAGATAATTTTTGTTCTTCATTCCGATCTAGTAATAGGTACATTTGTATATCTATTTTTTTACTATTCTAAATATCAATTAAATCATTTTTATAAAAATAAAAATAAAAAACACACTAATTAAATCATGATACTATCAAAATAGTTAATATTAAAAATATATTATTTTGTTTAGGAAGTCAAATATTAAGAAAAATATTATAGTTGGATAAATCTTTAAAGAGATCTCTTTTTTATATTATTAAAAATTTATAATATATTATTTGAATGAAATCACACAAATAACAAAATTAAATTATTAATAATTCAAATTTAAACATAAATTTCATATTTTAGACTCAAATTAAATTAAGGATTTATGGAACTGAATACTTAAATTTGATGATAGTGAAACATTCTCATAAAATAAAAATAAATAATAAAATAAAAATAAATAATAAATAAAAATATTATAAAAAATAAAGATAATTAAGTGATCCGAATTTAATTCAATAAAATTTAGAATATTCATTTAAATATAACACAAATGAAAAAAAAAATGTGTGATTAAGATTGTGATAAGAGGAAAGGTTTATTTAAGGTTAAGAGTTTATGCAATTGAATACTTGAAATTGAGAGTAAAACATTCTCATAAAATAAAAATGAACAATAAATAGATTGTGAGTTCTGAATCTCGCTTCAAGTGAAGTGATTTGATGGTGATACATGGACAAATATTGTTGATAGGGAGAGCACTGTGATAGTTGAACCTAATCTTTGTTTGTTGGTTTTTGATGATGTCAACACATTGATAATAAAAACATATGATTGTTGTCAAGTCACAACAGGAAAAAGGTTTTGTGTATGTTATGTTTATACATATGTTGAGTTGGAAATGCATATAATGAGTGATGAATGCATGTGTTGAACATACCAGTGATTCTGCATACTATTGTTTTTGTGAAGTGATTATATTTGTGTATGCACAATGTATGTTTTTGTGATATGAAAACCATATGCACAAAAGCATATGTGTATGACAAAATTGATTACAGTATTGTTGCAATCAATTAAGGTCATCAGACAACTTGAGTTTTGAACTGTGGCAAAACAACTAGTTTTGAATTGATTACATTAGTTGATGAATAAATTAAAACTCGCGTGTTTGCATATCTTTTTTCAAATGTGCTATGATGAGTTTTTAGAAAGAAAAGTTTTCAAAATTCTTCTAAGTGTTAAAGCTTAATCGATTACATGTTTTGTGTATTCAATTAAGTCTGTTATGATTGAAAACTGAATTTATGTTTGTCATAATTGCTATAACGGTCATATTTTTAAATGTGTTTGACCAATGAGAATCGATTACATTAATTGCATATTCAATTAAGTGCTAAGATTGTTGTAATTTTGTTAATTTGTTTAATGTAACCGATTACATTAATTAGTTAATCGATTTCTTTGCGTCAGACTTATATAAACTATATATCGACGCATTGATTATTTTCTGTAACTTTGATCATTCTAACATTGTCATATATGATTGTTATTGAGTTTAGAAAGTTTAAAGATTACTAAAAAGCTCCAAGAATCAAGAATGTGAGAGTTTGAAGTATCTTGAAGATTTCTTATGAAGCAGATTAATGAACTACATTAACTGATCGCTTTGACACATTTGAAGGTGCATCTTGATTTATCAGGAGAGAAGACTTGCAATCTTGAATTTGTTGTTTCCTTGTACGTGAGCGTCAGGAAGAAGAGTGGTGTACTATTAACTTTGAGAGAGGATATCTCAAAGGGTTTGTTGCAAAAGGGATGAGTTGTTCTGTGTTGGCAGGTTTTGTTGTTCTATGTTTGATTGAGAGTTTGTGAGGTTCTTACATTTGAGAGTTGCTTCGTAAAGCCTTGGCTGTAATACTCTGATCATTATAATGAATTACTCTCCAATCTAAGATTGTTTGGGAGAGTGATTGGATGTAGGCATTGAGGCCGAGCTAGTATAAAAACTGAGTTTTCTTTTCTTCTCCCTATCTCTTTACATTTGCATTAACATTCACACGTACGCGTACTGTTTTACTGCACACGTTTGATTGTTGCACAAGAAATATTTCAAGAACATCATTGTTTACGAAAAAGATTTAAAAAGTTCAAGTTTTTATAAAATACCAATTCACCCACCCTCTTGGTGTTGAGAAACAAAATCCATCAATTCTAACAATATAATTATACCCTCGATGTGAATATAAGTTTTTTTTTTTCACGTGCATGTTGTGTGTTAGCTATGTAAGTGTCTTTAAGGTGAGTTATTAGATTGGGATGATGAGTGTGTGCGTGTTGCATGGTTAATGATTAACAACCCGTAAGTGGATGATCTATGGTGAAGTTCCATGGTGGTAAAGGATGAAGGTCTAGTTGAAGTTGAAAGAAGGAATAAAATTGATTTAAAAAAGAAGGAAATCAATTCCCATTGACGTTGGAACCGATTCCATAATCATGAAAATAAGTTGAAATCGATTCGAACATGCATGGAATAAGGTATAATGTGCATGAAATCACTTATTCCATACATGCTTTTTGCTTTTCAATGTTGCCTCTATATTGGCATTATACATGTTCAATTCTAACCCTAAAATTAAGTGGGAGTAGAATTTCAAACTTGTTTAAGACGACTCGTGATGTTCTTAGCATTTCAATCACTATAATTGTTAATGAACCTGTCTTTAGTCTTAGTTCTGGTGTGTTGACTAGATATCGTTTATCTATTCTTCCAAAGAATGTTGAGACACTCAATTTAACTCAAAATTGATTGCATGGTTTTGAACTAACCTATAACATTATTCATTGTACTATGAAATTAATTTAGTTATTTATTACTTTATGTTTTAATATTATTAGCTAACTCTTTTTTATTGTATTGTAGAAAGAGGTAAATAATAGGATGCTTCAAGAAAGTAAAATATTATAGATTTATCCATTCACGACTCGAATATCATAAACAGATAAGTGATACATAAATGATAAATGCTAAATACTTATTTGTTTTGCTTTAGATTGTATTTGGAGTTAAAATTTTGGATTGTATTGTATTTTTTTATATTTTGAATTGTATTATATTTTTATTTTGAATTATCTTTGAAATTTAAGATCATTTTGGACTGAAACATTTTTTAAATTTGAATTAGAAAAAATGTTATATTTTTTTAAATTAAAAAAACTTGTAATTAAGTGAGTCAATGAGTTAATTGTTTATCCTGCCAAACCATTTAATCTACCAATCTAGTGGTGATTGAGTCATATTTAAATTTTTTCAGTATGGTAATCTATGAACCATATTAAATTAACTCACTAAACGATCAATCCATAATTGGTCGAACTACGTCGAATTGGATAACCCTTTTAATAATCTTAAGATGAGCTAAATTGGATACTTTTAAAAACTAAAGAAATTAATTAAAAAATTTAAAATTAAAGGGTCTAATTAAATTTTTAAAAGTAAAAAGAAAAAAAAAGTATTTAGAAGATTAAAAAAATATTGGCGCATAAATGAAGAGGTTTGAATGGTGTCGATGAGATTTTGAATGGCCTGTGACGACGAAAGAAAACGTGTCTATAAGTAAAAGAAAGGAGTCTCTTTCCGTCCACTGTCAAATAGCAACCTGAGTGCTGCTGTTTTCGAATCCCTCGTTCTTTCTGTTTTCGTTTTTCTTTCTCCCATCATTTCCTAAAAATTCATTTGATTGGGTTTTTTCTTCTGAACCCTAGCGTTTTGTTTTGCGAGATGAACCCCTACGACAGTAGATACTCTGATCCCGCTTCTTTTCACGCTCGCCGCAGGTACGTTCTCCCATTCTTTATTTTTTCCGTTTGCAATCGTTTAACGTAATAAAAAAAATCATGCTTTATTTGTTCTCTTGTAGCGATTTCCTTAGATCTATTCCGCCGCCGTCTTTAGGCGGTCGCGGCGACGCGGTTCCTTATGGCGTCTTTAGGTCCAATGGGTTAGGATCCGCACCCGTTGTTCCGGTTCCACCATTTGTACCCCCTCCTGGGGGTTTTAGCGTAGGACGAGGTAGTGGTAGAGTGGGCAATGGTCACGTGAGTGATAGAAAATACGACATAGGTCGTATTGGCGGTGGAAGAGGTGGCGGAGGCGGGGTTCACGGTTTTAGGGGCTCCAGGAGAGGAGGTAGACACGATGGTGGATCTTCTAGGGACGATTTGAACAATATTACACTTCCGAAGCAGAGTTTTAAGAATTTGGTCCCTTTTGAGAAGAATTTTTACGTTGAGTGCCCTGCGTTAAGAGCCATGTCCGAGCAAGAAGTTGTACATTACCGTGCTTCTAGAGAGATCACCGTGCATGGGCATGATGTGCCGAAACCTGTACGGATGTTCCATGAGGCGAATTTTCCTGGTATTTTACTTGCTTATTCTCTTGCCTTGCCTTTTTTGTGCTTGTTTATATTACTACTTGATTATTTTTTGTCTGAGTGTGATGTTGTTTGTTGGGTCAGATTATTGCCTTGAGGTCATTGCCAATCTGGGTTTTGCTGAGCCCACTCCAATTCAGGCTCAGGGTTGGCCCATGGCAATGAAGGGTAGAGATTTAATTGGCATAGCTGAGACCGGCTCGGGTAAAACTTTGGCGTATTTGCTTCCTGCTTTAGTGCACGTCAATGCTCAACCTCGATTGGGTATGTGTTGGATTCCCTGCGTAGTCTGTCATATGCTAAGTTTCCATTTCATTATGTTATGATAAATGTGTTTGCTGTTTTTTCAGCACATGGTGACGGTCCCATTGTCTTAGTATTAGCACCAACGAGAGAGCTAGCTATTCAAATTCAAGAAGAGGCTCTGAAATTTGGGTCTCGAACAAATATTAGAAGTACGTGCATCTATGGTGGTGCACCAAAGGGCCCCCAAATTCGCGAGCTTAGAAGAGGTACCTGGTTCACCTTTACTTGTGTTAGCCTACTGTATTTTGATCTTAATTTTGGAATAACATGAACATGATGACTAGATTTTGGTGCTTGGTAGGCGTTGAGATTGTTATTGCGACACCTGGTCGTCTAATAGATATGTTGGAAGCTCAGCACACAAACCTTCAAAGAGTGACTTACCTTGTCTTGGACGAAGCTGATCGAATGCTGGACATGGGTTTTGAACCTCAGATACGGAAAATTGTAGACCAGGTATTATTCACAACTAACCTGTGACTAGTAATACTAAGTAGTGGGGACAAAAATCCGTGAATCTATTTCCTTTTGTTTTTCCTATAGTTTGCCAACGAGATCTAGCCCCCGTCGTGCTCAAGTCCCCTTTGTTCTGGATTATGTGTCTTGGGCCATGGCTGTGCGTTGTGAATATTAGTAATGAAAAGCTGGGAAATGAAGAAATATTTCAATCATGAGAGAAAATGATACTAAGCTAAATAGCACGATAATTAAAAGCGACATTATTTCAAAAGTTGTAGTTAAGGGTCTGAAGAATTCCATTGTTCCACAAATTTTCCTTGCCTTCCATCTTCCGGTCTTTAAAATAATTCAATTCAGAAATCCGAAGCAGACAAGGATGGCAACTTTCGGGTACTAACACGACCCCCCTGACTTTGACTGTTAATACTCGTTTTGATCCAGTTCTGGTACTGTTACCTGATTTTTTCTATTGGGACGCGGCAAGGAGTGCATTAAATATTACTTGCCCTGAATCGATTCTCGTTCCCGTTCGGTACTTTTTATATGTATATTTTACATCACACACACACACACACACACACACATATATATATATATATATAGATATTATATTTGTACACATTTTATTATAATAGTTTTATCATTTGAATGATTAAATGACAAACTTAAAACAATAAATTTGGTTAATATAATTGTTAACTTTTATTTTCTAAATTCATTTTTTTTTGTATTGTTTGAAGTAAAGTATAATTAACAACGTAATCTATAAATTATTTAAAATGCATGTGTACACTAAAATTGTAAAAAATGTTGTGACGGCTCTTTAGTTGAACCTGATAAAACCTCCTGCTTGCTAAAACACAACAATGGCGATGAGTATTAAAACTTTAAAGCTGTCACTTGTAAGCATTAACCTGATCCTGTCTCGTCTTTTTGTGGGGATAAAGTTAGAGTGAGCTAAACCTGGCCCGCCCTGTTGCCTTATTAGAAGCAGCCCCTCCACTTTCCTCAAGTACTCAGCAATCATAAAATTCCTATTCTGAAATCCAAATGGAAGGTTAAACATTTATTGGTACCACAAGATTAGCATATCTAGTACAAAAATATTTGACTTTGGTGATTAATTAAGATAGTCACTAATGATTTAATTGACTTTATTTTTACTCTTTACAACTACATAAAATTCAGCTAAACATGTGAGATTTAGTGGCCATGCCTGGAACAAGAAAAGAGACTTGGAATATAGAATGCACATCCTAGGGTGTCTTGGTATGATAGATATGCTGGATTTTTTAAATAAACTTTGACTCATTTTCTCTCAAGACGGTAATTATTTGGCCCCACTCCTATTCGATGAAAGTAAACTTAATAGTTTTCTGCCTATTCTCCATAATCTTAGCTTTTTGTAGCACTTTGTTTTTTAAGTATTAGTCATGAAAGAATAGAGGTCAATTACCCACTTGCATAGGGAGAATGTGTTCAAAATTATACTCCCTCTCTTGTATGAGGTGAGAACTATTGGTGAGACTCTATGATGCACCAATACTTCAATTTGGATCACGTATCCGTGTCTGATAGATACTTATCAATAAAGTATCTAATCTATAAAGCAATAATACTTTTATGATGACAATAATTTATGTTTTTATGAAAACTTTAATCCATATGATTTTAATTTGGATTCACACAATAACAATCATATATTTACCACTGATTTTGAATGTTAGATTGCAGCCCTGCAAAGAAATATCCCTGCAATTCATCTTTGCTGTTTTTTTTGCTTGTGACACCAATATCTTGAATTCTTGAATGAATTTTTTCCCAACCAAAACAGCCGCATCTTCTACTTTATTTCTAATAGTAATAGTCACCATGTTCCCACCACATTGTGCTTTCTTTTCATTGTCTTCACCCTCCTTCCCTGTTTTGACATACGCACCATGACCTACCACACTATCTCTCCTGAAAAAAACAACTTTTGCAACTTCACTTTGAGAAGCAAGAGTCACAACATTCCCATCACAGTCTTCACCTGATGTATTTTCCCCACCAACATTTGTCACATTATCCACTACTATAACAGCAGCTTCTTATAACAGCAGCTTCTGTAACTTTCTCAGCAGCAACAACAACAATGTTTCCATTACAGTTTTCGTTTTTGCCTTCCTCTTCACATATATTCTCTTCTCTTCTGTCTTGTCCTCTAATTCCTGCAAAAAAATCAACACTCAAAACAACAACTTCTGACACTCCACTCCCCGAAGTAATGGTAACAACATTCCCCCTCATGGTCTTGGTCTCCACGTCCTCTTCACTGATATCCTTTTCTCCTCTTCACTGATATCCTTTTCTCTTTTCTTCCAATTGATTGGATTTTCTCCTCCATTCGAGGGTTTCTTTGCTTTCTTGATGTCTTGCAGATTATCTTTCCCAACAACCATACCGTTCTTTACCTCTTTCTTTCCTTTCTTGATGTCATGAAGAAATTCCTCTCTCCTCCCCTTTCTTGCTCTGTCAACAGATTTCTCCCTTTCTTTTGAGTCCCTTTCTTGATTTATGAGTTCCTGTAGTATGACTTTCATTTCTTGGACGATTTCCCTTATTTCTTGTATATTGTCTTTTTTATTATTTTTTTTGTCATGGCTCTTCCTTGTTTGCTGGCCCCTTTCTCCAAAGTATTTACCTTTTCTTCCATGTCTCTCTTTCTTCTGGATCCGACAGGTCGGACCAATTTGTTAGGAACTCAGAATTGAAAAGAGAAAAAATAGTAATATTCTCTATTGTATAAATTGAAATGAACACAAAAAATAGGAGAGCATTCTCTCTTCCAAGAGTTTCTCCTTCACAAAGAGCTCAAGCTCAATCTACAAAATTTTCCAAAAGTCCCCTTCATACTAGGACCCCCCAACTATATAAAGGAAACCTCACTTACCTTAACAATCTAACTAACAACTACTTCTTAATCTGTTTCCTCCTATCATAAACATTATATCCTATCAGAACCACTAAATCATATTTAAATGATCAAGATGGATAAATACGCTCAATCTTTTTAATTTTGCCTCTTGACCATTCTCATGAATAGTTTGTATGACTTACATTTATAGTTATCACATTCTTATATGACCTGTGTGGTTTTCATATTGATTATGTATAATAGGCGCATTTAATTAATTTGTGATTTGAAATATTAGATTCGACCAGATAGACAAACATTATTATGGAGTGCTACATGGCCAAGGGAGGTTGAAACTCTGGCAAGGCAGTTTCTGCACAATCCATACAAGGTTGATGCAATAGTTATTCCACTCTCTTATTTTTTTTATCATCTATCATTTTTGGATACCTAAATTTGTATTTGCTATTTCTTCAAAGAAAATAATTTTGTGCTATGAATTGACTTAATTAGATGTCATTTGGTTGATTATTGATGAGTGCATTCTCCCGTGGGTTATCATGATCCTATAGGTAATTATCGGGTCACCAAATCTGAAGGCAAATCAATCTATAAATCAAGTTGTTGAAGTTGTAACAGACATGGAGAAATATCATAGGTTTGTGTCCTCACTGATAATAGATGGTGGCAAGGGTTTATGCTTTCCAAATTAACAATTTAGCTTGAAAATGCAGATTAATCAGGCTGCTGAAAGAAGTGATGGACGGGAGCCGGATTCTAATTTTTATGGAGACAAAAAAGGGATGTGATCAAGTTACGAGACAAATGAGAATGGATGGGTGGCCAGCACTATCCATCCATGGTGATAAAAACCAGGCTGAAAGGGATTGGGTCTTGGCTGAATTTAAGAGTGGCAGAAGTCCAATAATGACTGCCACTGATGTTGCTGCACGGGGTCTTGGTAGGATCATTGTGTTTAGAAGCTTAGGATATTTTATCTAGGTCTAAAACTTTAACCATAGGGAAAGTTGGCCGGCTGCTGTCCAGTTCTCCTTGATATAATTTGTGGTTTGGGTGTGTACGGGCCATATTGTCAGTATGTTGGAACTGCCTGTAACATGACCAAGGGATTACTAACTTGCATCCTGAGATGAAATTGTTTTGTTGCAATCAGTAGACTGCATGTTTCTGTTAATTTGGGAACTAACTTTTTAGGTGTCAAGTTATATGGATTCCTGGGTCACAGAGTTCCTTTGATATGGCTCGGATATTGATCTATAACTTCTGAGGTGACATATCACGTGTGGTCCTGTAGATTTCATAGAATGGGTTAATGCATGGTGGTTTACATGCTTGACTGAAGGTTAGTTATCAATAATTTGATAGTGTAGACTGAAGAGATATAGATCATATGCCTGTCATACGTTTTTTAAGGACATAGTCAAATTGATTGATCCCCCATCCACAATTATGGAGCTGATTGTATTTGCAGCCCGGTCGACTCATGCATGCTTAGTCAATAATTGGATGTGGTAGATGGCATGATGGTGAAGTAGCTCCTTATCCCTGGAAGGTTAAGGTGGGCACATTGATGTGATGAATGTGTTGAGTTTGATCTATTTGATCTCTAGAATCTTACAGCTCAGGGATAAGGGTTTTTTCAATTTTATCCATTTTTAAACCTGACTCTTAATTTCTAATGATGTTTTACTATGTTACTTGTAGACGTGAAGGACATTAAATGTGTGATCAATTATGACTTTCCATCAAGCCTGGAAGATTATGTACACAGAATTGGTCGAACTGGTCGTGCAGGGGCCAAAGGAACTGCTTACACATTTTTTACACACGCCAATGCCAAGTTTGCTAGGGATCTGATCAAGATTTTACAAGATGCTGGTCAGGATGTGAGTCCTGCATTGTCTGCAATGGTTCGGTCAGCTGGTTCTGGTCAATATGGTAATAAGAATTTCTTGTTGAAGCTGAAATTTGAGGTTTTCATTAGGATAGACTGTAAATAGTTCTTATGTTTATGTAGGATCAGGGGGAAGTTTTCGCGCAAGAGGACGTGGAGGCTATGGGAATCGAGGTTTGACATCAGGTTCCAATTCCATTCCTCTAGGTTCGAAGAGGCCTTGGCAGTATCTATAGTTTTGATGTGCTTTAGGGAAATTGAGTTTTACTATGTTGGGGTGGTAGAATTTTGAGCATGCTTGCATGTGACCACTGTTACATTTGAAACAACACAATGTTGGATTTAGGGCAAATGTTTGGAAAAAATATGTCGTCGATGATTGATACATGTATATACCTATTTTCCTCCTTTGACTTGATAAAAGCATTAAATCTGGATAATAGGTGATCAAATGTAAAAGGTTAATGGGTTAAATTTATTTTTACTTCTTAAAAGCATTATAAGTTCTTATTTTACCAATTCTACGGCTAATGATTAGATGATGTAATTCTTTAATAAATAACCAAGCTATAAGTTCAAATGATCCTGTTTGTTGGACCGATCACTGACTTGACTGTTATTCTATATAAAATTCAACTAAATTCAAACACGAATATAATATATAATTTAGTTGTCTTAACTGCTATTTTTTTTTTCCAACTTGAACAGTCTACTAAATTAAACAGATTGTTGTTTCTTTAAATGAAGTTAAAATTATTCAAAACACATTTTTTTAAAAAAATTAAAAATGAAAATGTCGATTGGCCTGTTGACCTAAGAAATACGAACTAATGTTTTAGAGTATTGCTTGCGTATACCCTATCAAATTTCAGTCAGTTCAATATAATATTTGGTCCGCTGTCTCACATAAGGAATTATTTACTTTTGTAATTTTTTCTTCAACTACATGTACAATATTAGTGTGCAAGAATAATAAATTCTATAATTTTTTTAAATATTAAATATTCATAATTTTATTATTTTTAATTTTTAAATAGTCTGTTAAAATTTTATATTAGATATATATAACCAAAACAATAACTTAAATTAAATTACATTTTTTTTCTTGTGGACCTCTATGCAGACCCGAAGCTCACTCCTCGTTGCAGTCCATACTACAACTATGTTAAGACTAACTTATTTTAGGTTAAATAAGTTTATGATAATTCTGTATTAAAAAATTGTATTTCTAACCATTATTTTAATTTCAGCATTTAATAAATATATAAAATTTGACTTTAATAATAAATTTCCTATTTTTGAATTAATAAGTTTAACATGTAATTAAGTTTGCCACTCTCAAAATATTTATTAAACGTTGAACAACACTAGTTTGTAAGAATATTGAATTATAATACCGTTTCATTTAAGTTTAAAAATTAAACCACATCTCTACAAAATTAAAATATGTAAAGTAGCCTAACATCATAAAGGCTTCTTTTTTTTTTGTTTTTCATTTCCTAATGTAATTGAACATCGACAAGGGACAATTTTTTTTTTTCTTTTTCTATTCGTCAATACATAGATCAATGAGTATGATATTATTTTATCTTAATTATAAAATGTTTGTACCTTAGACATATAGTTTGTAACATCCCAAAATATGTGTATAATTCATATCAAGTGGAATGTAACATATTATAATAATAGAAAGCAGTTAATAGTAGTAGCAGATGAAGTGTATATAATACAGTCATCCAAAATATGATATAAGCTCTACATATCGTTATAGAGTCTTTCAAAAGGGAAAAGAGTAAAGAAGACTAATTTATACACAACGAAAGAACTGAGCTACACTACTCTACAGTATCAGGAACATCTGGAACGTCTAGTAGCTGCTCCAATGGGGCCTCTGAAACTTCTGCTCACATCCAATTAGGATGATCATTGCAAAAGAAAACAAGCACAAACAAGACAGACAACAAACAAAGCAAGGGTAAGCTAGAATTCAAAAGAATACAAATCAATTTAAATTAAACAAAGTAAAAGAGACATACAAGCAATTGCAATCATAGAAGGACGACTTTAATAGATTATGAGTTATAGTTTTATTAGGTAGTGTTAGACTTAGACTCGTCCAGACCCGGAATGAATATCGAGCTATGGCGGGTCATGCACTTGTGGTGGCCTCTACTGCTTTGCAAAGCCAATTGCTATGGGTTCCACCCTACCACCACAAGGTTAGTCCGTTATCACTCACCTTGGCCCATATAAAATGGAGACAACCAAGACTAGGACCCCCTACTACTCTCACCACATGAACTAATCTTTTCTAAGTGAGATTGAATAGTCATTAAAGTATTAAGGGCAACCCCCAAGACTGAGCTACCTATATTCATTCCAGAAACTTAACTTAGATATCACCTAGAGATGATACTTAACTCTTTGAATCATAATTCATACCATACCAACTTCATTGCCTTTAAATTCTCAATTTTATACATAAAGATGTTATATTACTTTGGTTTCATACAAATCCTACATAATTAACTCATACAATACTAAAACAAATCATACAATGCTAGAAATAAGTCATACATTACATGTTTTCACATAAAAATCATTTATTAATACCAATTTCTCTATCAACTATAATTACCTATACTTAAGTAATTCAAATAGCTTAGAAACCCTCACCAATGGCTCCGGAAGGGTCAAAAACCCCCATAACGACCTAAAGAACGTCCAAAACGGACATCCGGAACCCCCCAAACTATCAAAAACAAAAGCAACAATAGAAAGCTGCGCCCAGCGCCATTTAGGTGCGCCCAGCGTGAAATTTCTGCTGGAAACAGCAGGAAATGACGCCCAGCGCCAACTTTGGGGCGCCTAACGTGAATTATGCAGATTTTTCTACATAATTGAGCAACTCTACCCCTAAGTTTCGTTTTAGGCCTTTTGGTGAACTTTGGATACTCCTAACTCGAAATACAAATTGAATCTAACTTGTTTGAAGTCTCACACGCCATCCTAACTCAAAACTCTAAGAGATATGCAAGGAAATTGGATCTAAAACTCTAACATTACTCACCTAGGAGCTCAATCTGAATTCTACCACTTAGAAACCATTTTAGGCCAATTATACACTTCCTATAAGTCACAAGTGACTTAACTAAACTGTCTCAAACACCCATTTCAGACCTGAACACCTAGATTGAAAATTCACTACCCAAGTTCCCTAGTTTTAACACAACCGCTGAAAACTAACTTAGCCCTTTTTCAGAAAATATGCAGAACTAAATTCTTCTCTTAAGACTTTAAATTTGCAACACGCACACAATCATACAACTCAAAATTTATCTATTATCAGTTCTCATCAATCACAGACCAATAACGTAAATTTCATTACACATTTTTCATTGATACAAGCGAAAACCATACAATATCATACAAACTCACACATACAGTTCAATTCAACAAATCTTCTTATAATTAGATATAATAATTTATCACTTAACAACTAAACTTAGATGAATCAAGCTTCCCTTACCTGGGATTCTAACAGAACAGTTTCAAAGCCCCCCCTCTTTCTAGACCCCTCAGGAATTCTGCAGAATTTCGTTTTCACCATAGAGATCACAAAATGGTGATCAAAACCAGTTGTAAAGTTGAAATTGGAATGAAATTGGAATTGAGTTGAAAAGGAAGAGTATAAACCACATGCAATCTGCTGATTGCATGTTCCAGAATCTAGAACAGTGAGGAAAAGAGGGGAAATTGCTTACCTCTTCTTAAAATCAAAATTTAGAATGGAATTTGATGAAGCTTGGAGGATTCTTGGCTTCCAAGCAGTTAAGTAGCTACAAAAGGTAAGTGAGGTGGATTAGTGTGGAGAATTTGGTGAGAGCATGCAAGTGTTTGTAACAAACGTGAGAGGAAAAGTGTTGGCTGTTTTTCAGGAAAGAAAAAAAAAGGCATTTGTCTAAAACTTAATTTAGTTTTAAATTTTCAAATTTCTTAAAGTTGAAGCCAAATGTCTCCCTCCCATTTGCCGCCAAATTTTTCAGTCTTTACATAGTTTGGAGAGATAAATTTAATGAACATGTCGTTTGTGTTAAATCCCGATAGGCTCAACATTTTGATTTTTAAAATATTTAATCAAAATTTAATAAAACAATATAATTTTTAAATTCTATTTTCTAATGTTGGAAGTCCCACATCGACTAGAGATAAGGCCAAATTATAATATATAAGTGAGGTGCAAACCTCACCTTTGGAAGTCCCGCATCGACTAGAGATAAGGCCAAATTATAATATATAAGTGAGGTGCAAATCTCACCTTACAAGCCCGTTTTGTGGAGTTGAATTAGACTTAAACTCACTTTCTAATATGGTATCAGAGTACAAGCGTTCTACGCATACATTCTACTTATGAAAAACTTGAGAATCGTCTCCGGAGTTAAAAAGAGAAAGAAAAGGAACGAGGTAAAGAGAGAAAAATAAACATGAATAAAAAAATAAAAAAACAGAGACAGAAAAGAGGGTTTTCAGCTTCAAGCCTTACATTAAATTTTTTAAATTATATGATAATAAAACTATTTAATAGTTTTTTTGAAAAATTACAGTACTGCACTAATTTTTTAAATATATATTCTTAACACGTATTAATCCTTTTAATTAAAAAAAAAACGTTGTGTGAATGTGAGAGTGAAAATTGAAAATTTTCATAAACATAATGAAAACGGATGAATGAGCGAGGGTAAATTGGTAAAACAACCTTCGAAGCATGCTATATAAATCCCAAAACCCTAATTCATTGGTGCGGCCGCTCCGTGATATAGATTGTGAGGGAGAGAGGAACAGAGAGAGAGGAAGAGAAAATGACGACTAGGTTTAAGAAGAACAGGAAGAAGAGAGGTCATGTGAGCGCCGGGCACGGTCGTATCGGAAAGCACAGAAAGCATCCCGGAGGTCGCGGTAACGCCGGTGGTATGCACCACCACCGTATCCTCTTCGACAAGTACCATCCAGGTTACTTCGGCAAGGTGGGTATGCGCTACTTCCACAAGCTCCGGAACAAGTTCTATTGCCCCATCGTCAACATCGACAAGCTATGGTCCCTTCTCCCCCAGGAGGCCAAAGACAAGGCCACCGCCGACAAAGCTCCCTTGCTCGATGTCACCCAGTTTGGCTACTTTAAGGTTTTGGGTAAGGGTGTTTTGCCTCAGAACCAGCCTCTCGTTGTGAAGGCCAAACTTGTCTCCAAGATCGCCGAGAAGAAGATCAAGGAGGCCGGTGGAGCCGTTGTTCTCACCGCTTAGGGTATTTTTGTTTAAAAGGATTTTGAGATCTGTTATTTTTCATGTGATTTTGGTACTAGTTTCTATCTATCTGTCTGAACTCGATTAGTTTAAATGGTTTTTATATTCTCAATGTTCCGGATTATATCTTTTTATAACCTCTTGATTGTTGTGTCGATGCTGATGCTTATGCCTCTGGCAACTGGTCTTTATCATTCATACAAGTTTTTCAAATGCATCCCCATTCGCTGCGAAATATCTGCTTATAATGTTTTGATTCAGGGCAGTTGCAATGCAGCGATATTGGGATCAAAGAATGGTTTTGCGCAAATTGAGTCTTGGTTTCGCTTATACGTAAATGTTTGGGATTTCTGTTCATTTGGATGCCTCCCTTTTTTTTCTAAGATGCATTCGTGTTTCCTTTTGTAACTTGATGTTTTATTGGTCAGTGGAATGAGTCACACGACGAAACGGAATGAATTTACTGTTTCATTGTTTTAATCTCGTTACAATTTAACGCAAACAATACTGGTACCCTCTCATTTACTTAAATTAGAGGGAAAATAACACATCGGTATTTGATGAAGTTGAATGAGAGTGTATAATCAGGTTTTACATGTCTTCTTGATTGAGATGAATGAGGTGTGTAATCAGGTTTAATGAAACTCTGCCGTTTCCTTTTAGTCCTTCCTCTCAATTGGCTGTGTAATTTAGTAACTTTTTTGTGTCTCCTACTATCTTTCGTTTGAATTGGTATAATGCCGGATCGAGGTTTTAATTGTAATGCTAGTTTTAATCTGTTTGCGGCTGTTAAGACTAGTTACTTGTTGTGGACACTTGAAATTATTATGTGATCACCTATTGCATAGATTAAGAGACTGGGATATGCGTATTTGATGGCTAGTTTTTCTTCCTTGATGATATTGGCTGGAGTTTTCTCCTTCCACTTTCAACATTGGTGGTATTACAACTGCTTCAATTTCTGGTAAGGCACCGTAAACAATCCTTTGATTAATGTTTAGTCCAAGAGAATAGGGTGTTTACATCCCTTTAAGTCGTGCATTTTTTTATCGGGAAGAACTCAGGAATAGCTTGCTCATGGCAGTGCACTTGATTTGGTTCTGGCCCAAATCATGACACCATAAAGAGGAAGCCCTTAGGAAATAAATCTGGCATTGTACTTATGATTTGTTATTTTGTTTGATTTTTAAATAAGAATCATGGATATTTTTTAGGAATTTGAAGTAGAACCTTGTTTAATCAATACATAATCTGAAGAAGTAGACTATACATAACCTGAAGAAGTAGACTGACACGGTTTCTGGCGCAAGTGGGCTGCCTCACGTGGTTGGATTTTAAATAGTTAAAATTAGAATAAAAATTATTTTATATAATTAAAATCTGTATGTCGTATTTTTATAGAATATAAATATGTAGCATTTTAATTTTAATTTAAATTAAAAAATAAAAGTATTAGTCAACTAAGTTTTGATTATTGTTTGCTAATTTGGTAGTTTAATATGTAGAAATAGTAAAATTTTGTTAGAATTAGTTAATTGATTAAAGATTTAGAAAATGGTATAAATGAAATATTTGCTTTTGACGGATTAACAGCAATCTTCATAATTGTGGTTGGATTTATTTAAAATCATTTAATTAAATAAAAAGGAAACAAGGAATAAAAATTAGTACGTAATTATTTAGCTTATTAGTTCAATAACAAATATAAATAATCTTAAAACTAGCATGTCCTAATTATAAGAATGTCTTTATCGAATTCTGCAAAATGTCCTCGAAGAATTCTCAGCCATTCTTCTAATCTTATACTTTTTGGGCTTTTCTCCTGCACTTTTAAGGGTTTTTTCTACACTTGTAAATTTCTAACATACCCTCATTTAATGAGCTTGTTAGAATTTTACTTCATTCAATTTTATTCAATGCCCTTTTTTTTTTCTTATATATATACTCTGCACCCCCCTTAAGTTGTTCGTGGTGCTCCTAGTCCATTACTGCGCGGGGGAGTTATTTTTCGTTAAATTTCTCCACGTCAATAGGTGTATGAAAGCATTACAAAGCTCATTTGATTTTGAAATCTGTTGAATACTCAAATCAACATGTGTATGAAAGCTTTATAAAGCTCAATCTATTTTGAAATCTGTTCATTACTTAAATGGATTTTAAAATTTCTGTTAAAAAATTAAATGCAATTCGAGATCTATTGAAAAGATTGAGAAATTATTCAAACTTTGAAATTCGTTTAAATTTTATTAAATTTTGAAATTCGATTAAAAAAGTGAAATAGATTTTGAAATTTATTAAATATTTTTTTGCAATTTTTTATAATTTGTTATTTTGAATTAATTATATCTTTTATTTATTTTCATTTGATTAATAATTTTCTATATAAATTTTTTAACTTGGTGAAAATTATTGTTATTTAAAATGCATGAAATAATTTAAATAGTTTATTAGGTAGATTTTAATATTTTTATTTTGAAGTTTTATCATTTAAAGTTTATTAAAAATTTGTTAGGCTTTTTTTTTTATAATGTTGTAGGTTATTATAAATCATATTAGATATTGAAAAGTGAATTTTATCTTATAAGTGATTATAGTTTAAAATAGAAGAATATTTTTATGTGATCAATTCTTAAATAAATTTTAGCGCGATATCGGATTTTTTGGCTTTTATAAATGAGGTGATCAAGGAAGATTTAATAGATTATTTGTTGAGATGACTTTATTGAATGAGTGACATGAATTGTATATGATTTATGATTTGTTGTAGTGACAATAAGATCAAACAAAATTATCGGTCAACCTTAAAAGAAGACGTTTATGTTGTTAGGATGTGAAAGAAGTAGAAAATATAGAAAATACAAACCTGATATGCAACCTAGTACATACGACATCCAAAAATGTGAGTGTCCTTTCAAGTTAAGGGATAAGCCATCTTCTAATGACAATAAATGGGTATTGCAAGTAATATGTGGATACCACAACTACAATTTGGTAGAAACTTTAGTGAGTCACTCTTTTCCTGGTACGTTAACTTGTACTAAACAGTTCGTACTCATTGATATGATAAAAACCCAAGTAATACCTACAAATATTTTGTTGACTTTTAAAAAATGATCGTGATGTCACTACAATAAACAAGTTTACAATGTAAGATATATATATATATATATATATATATATATATATATATATATATATAATCATTGAGAGGATCGAGAACTGAGTTGTAGCAGTTGATGATGATGTTGGATTGTGACAACTGGATTCATTGGAGTAGATGTGTGGAGGAATCTAAAGTTGTAAGTGACCTATTTTGGACGCATCCTGATGCAATCAAATTATTGAACTTATTTAATATTGTTTTGTTGATGGATTCCACTTACAAAAAAATAAATATTGGTTGTCGTTGCTAGAGATTTTTGTGTGTCATCCATTAGGTTAACCTACTTAGCGACATTTGCATTCTTATCAAGTGAACGGCAAAATAGTATCACTTAGTCTCTTGAAAGGCTGGGAGGTTTATATCTGACATTTGGGTGGTCCACATGTCATAGTTAGCAACAAAGACTTGTCTTTGATGAATTCTATTGGCAACACGTTTCCTAAGTCTTATTAGTTGCTATGTTGCTTTCATATTCTAAAAAATGTCAAAGCTAAATGCAAAATGTTAGTTAATTATGTTGAGACATGAGATGTGGTAATGGAAGCATGGGAGAACGTCATATATTGTGAAAATCAATCTATGTATGGTGAGTAAATACCCTGGGTGAAAAAAAATTAGTAAGATGATTAATATGTAAATAGAAAACCCATATAACCATATAGTAAGAAAATAATTTGGTTAAATGTGAGTATGAAGTCCTACATCAATTGAAAATTAGTAAAATGACTAGTGTATAAGTAAAGAGACATATAATGAAACGGAGGATTGTAGGGATTTAATGTTGGTATGAATTCCCACATCAATTAAAATTAAGGCACATGACTAGTTAGTTAGGGTTAGGGGTAGGGATAGGGGTAAGGGTAGGGGTAAAGGTAAGGGTAGGGGTTATGGTTAAGGGTAGGGGTTAGGGTTTGGTGTTTAGGGTTTAGAGTTTAGGGTTTCGGGCTTATGGTTTAGGGTTTATGATTTTTGGATTTAGGGTTTTAGAGTTTAGGGTTAGGTTTAGGATTTGTGGTTTAGGGTTTAAGGGTTAGGGTGGGTTGGGATTGGGGTTGGGGTTAGGATTGGGATTGGTGTTAGGGTTAGGGTTAGGGTTTGGGTTGGGGTTAGTGTTGGGTTAGGTTAGAGTTTAGAGTTTAAGATTTAGGATTTAGGGTTTAGAGTTTATGGTTTAAAGTTTAAAGTTTATGATTAGAGTTTAGCATTTATGGTAAGGGTTTAGGATTAGAGTTTAGAATTTTGAGTTTAAGGTTTACGATTTAAAGTTTATGGTTAGCAATCCAAATTGAGACACGATTTTGTGGAGATCCAAATTAACCATACTATAGGATGAGTGCTTTTGATGTTGTGGAAAATGCACATTCGCTTAAGAATGTTTAACAAACCTATATTTGTGCTTTTGATTTTGCCAAGTTCGTCTTTCTAATTGAATATTCAATGGTTTTTGAACTCTATGGTCAAAATTTTGTAAGATGGGTCACATCAAATACTTCTATGCTCATTTCACAAATTTGACTGGTGAAGTTAAGACAATTGAATATTGTGTATGTTTAGGGTTTTGTGGAAACAGCAAGACTGGAAAACTGGCTTAACGAAATCTCAAAAACTTTTAGTTTCTTTAATGTGCATCGTGGCTAACATGAGTATGGATTCTTCTGGTACTTCTCTATCCGGCAAGTCAAACACCACATCGTTTTTAAAGTCATCATGTTTTTCATATTGCATATTTTCACAATTATCCCTTCTTTGATCATCCTTTGAATTGTTGTCGGGCAATTATCTGCCTTTTGTGCAATGTGATCATATCTTTTTAGTCCTGATATTTTGTTTTCTTTTCAGCGAGTTCAGAATTGTTTAATTAATCAAGTTTCCCTTATCATGAACCAACTGCATAATGGGTTGCTCCATTTTTGTTTTGTGACTGTTACAAACTGGTGATTAACTCTGGAAAGGATGATATGTTGTTTTAGAATGGAAAAAATGAAGTCGAAGTTAAGGTAACTGGAATTCTAAGCTTAGGCAGAGTTTTGTAAATATGGAACCATGATTGCGCCTGATTTATATGCTCCACATCATCAACACTTTTTTGTAGCTCGCATGAATATGGTCGTGGTTCTAAACCTGTTGATGCTTTGAATTAGTGGTTAAAACCAAACTTTTCTTGTGCTACACTGAAACTATTTCAGTTTATACTGCTTGGATGAACACCAATTTAACGTCGATCTTAAAGGATTCAATTGACGGACCGCATTTGATGGTTTCTTTTATCTAAGTGCAATGAAACCAAGTTTGTTGATTACATTAAAGTTAGTGTCTTCTTCTTCTCTGTCCTGTTTCTCTTAAGGCTGCTTCGTAACAGGGGAGAATAATGTGCAAAATAACCCATTTTATATTAGAAGTGAGTCTTAAATTTAATTCAATCTACAAAATCAATTTGTAAAACAAAGTTTGCATTTTATTTATATATTATAAATTGGTTTTATATCTAGTTGACATGTGACTTGTAACATTTTATGTTGAAGAGACTCTGGTAAGATTAGAATTGGAAGCCATGTGTGATTACAATCCTTTAACTGCTCGACAATGGATTTTAAGGCTTTCCCAATCAGATTTCATGCTAATGATTGCATAGTATAAGACTGAATTCTTATTTGGTATGCTATGTTATGGTGAAATAGTTGCTTTCTGAGAAGATGTTTTTTTTTTTACTTAACACATGGTTAGTTGGTATTTGAATGATGGTTGAGGTAAGGAACACGAGCAGATGCAATAGAAGAGGTGAGTTGAGAGGCTATAAGCTAGTAATATACCTGGTTCAAACTGTTTAGCATTAGAAGGTTCTGAGGCCATGGTTTTAAGAAGAGCTAGTTTTTTGAGGGACAATGATATTTTGACAATACTTTTTGACAATTTTTTTTGATAATTTTTTTGACAACGGGACACGTGTCATCATTTTATTAGTCTATTTGAATTTATGTTTAAAAAATATTGAAAACGGACCAATCACAAACTGTCACGTATGCGTTGTCAAAAAGTTATTAAAAAAGTGTTGTTAAAAGAAGTTTTTCCTTTTTTGAGGCATAATCTTTGGATAACACCCTACTCACACAATTAAATTGTTCCTGGAGGAGAATTTCCTAATCAAAATCCACATGGGTTAGCAAAACCGATCTTTGGAAGAAACTCACACAGAGCTTTAGTCCTCTCTCACGCACATCCATTTTATCAAAAAAATTCTCTCCTCAATGTTTGTTATGGTTAAATTATTACAAACATTTTAATTGGGCAACTAAATTTGTTTTAATTCGATTCCTAAACTAAAAAAATAAGTTTTGATAAATTTAAAAACTTAACGAATTTCATAAAAAATACGTGGTTAAAAATCCAACTAAAAATTAATTTCAAAAATCTCGAACAAATCTAGTAATTTAAGCATGTTATGAAATAATTTCTTAAGTGGTTTATACTTTGGACATTATTATACTAATTAAGAACAAAACTTTAGGTATATATCGTGTGAGAAAGCGTTCCTCCTTACATCTCACATATCTCCTACATCTCACCTATTTTACTCTACACATTCCAATTGACAATTTTGTCCTTCTTCATTTAATAAAATAATAATTTTTCAACAATCAACAATCTTTAACTCTGTATTTTAATCCCTAGATGCAACTTATTTTATTAACAAAATTAAATTCAATACAATCATTTTTGTCACTTACAAAAACCATTCATGGTCGTTCAATCCCTCTATGCACCTCATCAAATAAAAATTTAATTAAATATAACAAAGTAAAAAAAAAGAAAAGCAATAAAAAACCCTAAATCTCAATTCCAATTATCCGCATCTCCAAGTGCGGATAAGACACAACTCCCAAGTGCGAAGAAGACGCAGGTCCCAAGTGCAGAGAAGGAGAAGACGAACCGCAGCTCCAAGTGCGGCTTCCCATCAACCGCAACCCTTTCAACCGCACTTCCTTGCGTGCCACCCATACACCCACTGCTACAATCTCGCCTCAACATCACGAATGCCAATCCCAATAAAAAACACCTCTCATAACCCATAAAATCAAAGGACTCCCCCCAACAATAAAAAATGAGGGAGGAGGGAAAGAGGGGAGAAGTGCCAGTAGAGAGAGAAAGAAAAAGGGTATAGAGTTTCAGATATGAAATGCGGCAAAGAAGAGAATGGGAAAAGAAGTGCAAAACTGTCAATTAGGAGGTGCAGGGTGAGATAGCTGAGGTAGAGGGAGGAAAGCTCATCATGTGGGTAGCTAACATAAAAAAGAAAAACTATGTGTAATCCAGAAGTCAAGCTTCTATCTATTGTATAGAATGTACAAATGAATTAAGTTTAGCTATTTTGTTGTCCAAACTCATTTTCTTGATTTGCTAATAAAAAATGGTGCCTATGGTTTCTCCAAAGACTAACTTGCAAATTTCAGGTATAAATTTGGAATGACACACATCCTGTTGGTCTATGAAGGGAGAAATTTATTGGGAAGATGCAATGTTAACGAAATCGGAGTCCAACTATATTAGGAATTGATATCACTTTTTACCCAAAACTTTAAGACAATGAGTTAATGGGTTTCTACTTTTTCATTTCTATTCAATGTGAAACTTAGATTCGCACTTGAATTCTTAATAATTCTCTCTCAAAAGTAGATCCCTTCTATATTGGTATACTCACCCTCCAACAAAAACATTCAAATACCCATTTTCGTACCACTAGTCTGAGCCTAACCTGATTCTGATACCACTTGTTGGGTCTATAGACGAGAAAGATCACTAAGAAAATACAATTTCAATGACATCTAAGTTCAACTATATAAAAATTAACACCACTCTATCCAAAACTTTAAAATAATAATTTAATGAGTTTTTATTTTTTCATTTTTATCTAATATAAGACTTGTAATTACACTCAATACATCCCTCGGTTAGAAGATTGGCGAGTTATGACAGTAGAACGCATCGGTTTTGTGCTCATGGTAATTCCCTTGATGCTGATCGTTTATCTGAACATTCTTTGAATAATATTCTGTTCTTTCCTATCATAGTTTTATGCTCTTCAATACTATAAGGAGTGTGAGAGAGGCACTAGAAGATTAATAATTGTTGATCCTGCATCATTGCTGTCTTTGACACTGTCTACTTGAGTTGGGTAAATCTTGCAATCAAATAGTTACAATTTCTTAAGATCATGAGAACATTTAACTGTTTTTTAGAATGATAAACTTAAAACTTAGTAGCTGACATTATACAACTTTGATGACTATTTAACATGGGACGTTTAATTGATGTTTTTCTTTTGTCTTAATTTGGTGTGGTATTGGTGCGGTTGCAGCCTCAACTGTTGATGTTCCAGCTAGCTCATATGAGTGGGATTGCAAAGAAAAGATGAAGGAAATTGAGGGTGAATTAGTGGAAAAAAATTAGACAGTTGTCTTTTGGCCTCTGCAGCTTTGTGTGAGAGAAAAATATGGGTGATATTCTGTCCTCCACTCTCAAACCTGAAGTAAGAGATATGTATGAAGAATGTGTGGTTGATAAATTACATGTACATGGAAATAGAAATGTGTACTTTTTGCATATGGAAGTGGGCCATGCATCTATATTATGGCACCTGTCACGATTGCTCAAGTGCTAGTAAAAACAATGTGTTTTATGTATTGTAACTTTTGTTAAGAAATATCTAAATATTTTACATCTAAGCGCTGTGAAAACATTCAAATGAGAAATGAGTGTTTTAGCGAAGAAGACACGTAACCTAATTTTGATGTATGCATTTGTCTCATTTAAGTGGTGAGAGATTGCTTAAGTAAGAAAGTTTTTTGGGAAGCAAGTTAGCTTATGGCAAATGTGTTGTATCCAAGAGATATGTATATTTATGAGAAGGGACGCATTATTTATGTAATATATATATATATATATATATATATATATATATATATATATATATATATATATATATATATATATATATATATATATATATATATATATATATATATATATATATATATATATATATATATATATTTGTGATATTTATATTATATGTGTTTTTTATGGGTGGGAATTCCTTGGATATCTTGCTTCTTTATAAGTGTATGACAATATATACTTAGAATGATATCATACTTTAAAAGTCGAAAGTATTAAATTCATTAAGAAAAACAGATATTTTATTTATTCATTAATGATCTACTCACTTAAATTAAAAATCAAGTGGTGAATAGTTGAAAAAGACTTTTATTAATATTATGTCATTTCAATTATTTTTGATGTTTTATCTGTGTTGTTATTTTTTTATCTATAAATAATTTTATATTTGAAAAATTAAAAGTTATTTTCAATTAGAGACAAAATATATTAACTACATGTGGTATTAGGAGTAAACAAATCTTAACTCCACATATACTCTAATTACATTGTAATAGAAATATTAAAAGGGATACAAAATTAATTCTTTAACTTTTTTCTCATAATTAAATTTATTTTCCAAAATTGCATTTATTTTTAAAATTTTCAATTTTATAATTAATTATTTTTATCATGAATTTTAAATATTTTATACTTAACATTTATAAGCACACTAGTATATATTCAACAACAATCTAATCCCCGTAAACCATTATTACATAAGTAATAATATATTAGTGAAATATATAATACTAATCTAAAAATAATTTAAATACACACGATTAGAGGTGTCAACTTGATTTATGTCGGTCCTAACCCATTCCTTTAAAAGCCCCTCAAGTGAGGGCCTAAAAAAAGCCCCCCAAGCCCCTTCTTAAGCGGGTTGGGATTAGGATTAGAGTGGGTTTAGCCCCAGTAAATAAATTTATGTCTACTTTAATCTTTAAATCTGTTTAGTTTTCACAAATTTCTAATTTAATTATTTAAGACTCAAATTCTTTATATTATTAAATTTTATATATTTTTTAATTTAAGAAAGAAATGTAAAATTATTTTTCATGTTAAAAATTTAATTTCAGAAAATTATGAATTTGACTATTTTTTTAATTATTTACTTATCACTTATTAATTTTTTGGTACACTATTTATAATCATAATTTTTTCGTGCACTATTTTTCCTTGCAGGAGTACAATACTCATGATATTTTAATTATTTTCTTAATTATTTATTGATCAGTGCAATCTAAATTATTGTTACTTTTTCTAATATGAAATTTCTTTTTCCTAAAACTATATCCATTAAAAATATTATTTAATTAAAATGCTTAATCAGATATTTAATTAAATGTTTTTAAAATATTTAATTTAATATTAATTATTAAATTTTAACTTATTAAAAATAAATCATAATTCAATTTTAATGTGAAAATTATTTACAAGTAAATTTTAGTTAATATATCTAATATGAATAATCTAATCATAAAATTTTTGAATAAATTCAAACTCGAAAATTTAAATAAAATTCTATTTTGATGAACGACGTTTTACAGTAATAAATTTAAACAATGTTATTGTTATTTATTATTATTATTATTATTATTATTATAAAAAATTAATAATAGTTTTTCAATTATAAATAACTTACTGAACTTATTATTAATCCTATAAGTGGAAATATATGAAACATAATAAATGTTTGACTGAATGTTTTTTTTTTAATTTCTCAATATTTATTATTTTTATTATAAATATTAATAATATTTCTTTTTTAAATTTCTCAATATTTCATCATCAGTTCAAATATGATTATAAAGATTCTCATTCATATTTGTAATATTTGAACTTTATTTGGATACAATTTTAATCAGCATCATTAAATTTAATTAAATTATAGCAATACTTCTTTTCCTCTTATTTATAAGACTTTCGAAAACTAGTTTATTATTT
This sequence comes from Vigna radiata var. radiata, assembly GCF_000741045.1. Taxonomy (NCBI): domain Eukaryota; kingdom Viridiplantae; phylum Streptophyta; class Magnoliopsida; order Fabales; family Fabaceae; genus Vigna; species Vigna radiata. Next base: position 383,735 of record NW_014543246.1, on the reverse strand, counting down.
GATAGAAACATATCTATTTATATATATATATATATATATGTATATATCTATCTATTTATATATATATATATATATATATATATATATATATATATATATATATATATATATATATAAATAAATTTGTGGCATGTTTTCTTTTGCTTGGATGACGTATTTAGTTGTGCATGGGTTATTTTTGGAAGTAGGTCGTGCCAATCTTTTCCCTTATATGCTTGCTGTTTTGGTACTTCTAATTATGAAAAGATTAAGTCGTATTAAAGATTATTTACACTTGATTGTTTTAGAAATTTGGTAAAAAAAAAGATCCATGGACTGGCCCTGACCCATAGGGCTTTGGGGCTTTTTAGCCCTGTGGGCTTTTTCAATAAAATACTTTTTTAGCCCTGTGGGTTCTTTTGACCCCAACTCACATGGGTTAAGGCCAGGACCTATCAAGTGGGCCAATTTGACAGCTTCACACACGATAACTTTATTATATATATATATATATATATCAATTCATTATTGTATTAAAAGTTAATAAAAGAATAAGAAAAATATTATTTGACACATTTAAATTCTTAAATTCATTAGACATTATCTTTTTATTTTTTATTTTTTTAAAAAAAATATAAAATTTTATATTTTTATAATCATTTTATTCTTATATTATGTGCTAAATGAATATAAAAATGTGAAAATAAATAATTTAGCTGTATATATTTTATTTTGAATTATATATTTCTGTTTTACTATTATATTTCTAGGACATTATAATGTCCAGTTTTTCATCTTGCTAATTTATTTTAATGAATTAATGTTGAATATTTATATTAATTAAAAAAATTGTTTTAAAATTTGAGACTTGAAATTTATAATTTTGTATTTTGAAAATAAAATCTTTCAATTTATTATATATAAAAAATAAAATACTTCATAACCATTGAAAATTATAATATAAAAGCTAACATATAGAAAAAAATATTATAAATATTAATGAAAATACAATGTTAAAATTAAATTACTAAATAAAAAATGGAAAAAATGTGTATTATTTATATTAAATAATACATATAAATTAAATTAAAATAAAAATGAAATTACCTTAATTTAAAATATCCTTTATTAATTTAATTAATATAGCTCAGTAAAATAAAACGCTTAGAAAATATTTACTTTTTTGCTGAAATAAAAGACTAAAACATATTTAAATTTTAAAAGAATACACCTAGAAGGAACGTATTTAAGAAAACACATACATTCTTGAGATTAATTAAAAACATCTTAAACTATATGTAAGAATACTTTATAATATGTTGTAATTAACTTTGAGTGTGAGACTTTTGGGTGATTGATGTTGTTCCTTCCTATAAAGCAATAAATTATTGGTATTTAAAGGAGTAAAGTCTATTTGGACCGTACATTCATAAATTCATTTTTTTAAGCCATGGAAGACGTAATAAGCGGGTTACACCTCTACGCCACCATTTCTGTCCAAGTCACTATCCATCATCAACAAAGTAATGTATGTAACTACCCCATACTTTCCTTTTTCAAAATAATAAACCTCTATAAATTAAAAATAATAATTTCAATTACTTTTCATTAACCTCAAAAACTTTTTTTTTTTTAAATTTAATTATGTTGTTTTGAAATTAATCTGGGTTTGCATTGGCAGGGTCAACAACAACCCTGTGTTGACTTGAGTCCAAGTCTCTAATAGAGTAAAGGAGGATCCATCCTTTGAGATGATAAGAAGCAGGAAGGAATGTATGTTTGTTTTTACTTTATTTTATTTTAATATTTGCTGTGTGTATTTCTAATAATTACTCCTTTTTAATTATTAAAATGAATGACTCACTATTCTGGGAGTGAAGTGAATAATCCGAGGAGTGTAGAGTCGTGTAAGAAGGAACAACCTAGGACAAGCTCCTGCAGTGATCCTTCAACTCTGCAACTCCGAGGAGCACAATTTTTCCAGCTTCTTGCTCGGTTTCTTCTTCAATTTCCCATTTTCTTTATTAGCTTCTGTTCTATACACTCTCTCTGCTTTGGTGGGTTGAATATATAGATAAGATAACAGAGGGAGTGGTCAAAGATTGTCTCCGATGATGGGCAATCCTAACCCTAATCCTAGCCCTAATCCTGCTCCGGAAAAGGAAAAGAGGCTCCAAGAAGAGCTGTTGGGTCCCATCTTACTGGGAGACCGCGTCATAAAACTGGCTCAGGAGGTCGAGTCGTCCAAGGTGGACTGCACGGAGCTGGCTCGGAAGGTGCAGGTGGTGTGCGACAACCTGCGCTCCGTCGTGCGTGTGGTTTCGGGGACGCAGTGCGTGAACGAGCGCCCCATACGCCGCATCGTCGGCGAGGTCTTCAAAAACCTAGAGCGCACTTTAGCGTTCGTGCGCAAATGCAAGAAACACGGTGGCGTCCTCCGCCAGGTCTTCTCCATGACCACGACTGCCGACTTCCGCAAGGTCTGGAACCTTCTGGAATCTTCGAACGGCGACTTGGTGTGGCTCCTCACCATCTTGGACTCGAAGGAGGGCACCAATGTCTCCCTCCCCCCCATCGCCAGCAACGACCCCATCCTTGCATGGGTCTGGACCTTCACCTACACTCTTCAATTGGGTCAGCCCAAGGACCGCGCTGAAGCCGCCACTGAACTTGGCTCCCTCGCCAGAGGCAACGAGCGTACAAAATTCATCATCTTGGAGGAAGGTGGAGTGCCCCCTCTCCTCAAGCTTCTCAAGGAAGCTTCTTCCCCTGATGCTCAGGTTGCTGCTGCCAATGCTCTTGTCAACGTTACTACTAATCAAGAGAGGGTCGTTAGCTACGTCGTAGAGTCCCATGCCGCCCCCACTATTGTTCAGGTCCTTGGTGACTCCCCTATGAGTGTTCGTGTCTCTGTTGCCAATTTGGTCTCAGCTATGGCTGAGCAACATGAACTTGCTCGCGAGGAGTTCGTGAGGGCCAATGTGACTAGACCCCTCGTGTCGTTGTTGTCCATGGATACTGTCCTTGCTGACCCCATGGCCGGTCGTGCTAGTATCCATTCGCTTGTTCTGAATTTGTCCAACGTTGGGGAGACCAATTCGGATGGGAGTAGCCGTGGCTCCAGCCACCATCGGAGGGAAAGAGAGGTTGAGAGCCCGGAGTTGAGGAATGAGGTCAAAATCAGTTGTGCTAAGGCTCTCTGGAAACTCTCCAAAGGGTGTCTTTCAAGTTGCAAGAAGATTACCGAGACTAAAGGTTTGCTTTGTCTTGCTAAGATTATTGAGTCTGAGAGTGGGGAATTGCAACTTAATTGTCTTATGGCTGTCATGGAGATTGCTGCTGTGGCAGAGTCCAATGCTGATCTTAGAAGAGTTGCTTTTAAGCGAACTGCGCCTGCGGCAAAGGCGGTACTGGATCAGCTTTTGAGGGTGGTTCAGGAAGAGGGTAATCCGGCACTGGTGATTCCTGCCATTAAGGCAATTGGCTCCTTGGCCAGAAACTTCTCTGGAAAGATTCCGCAAGTTCTTGGTCCTTTAGTTGCTCAGCTTGGTAGCAGAGATGTTGACGTAGCCAGTGAGGCTGCCATTGCATTGGGAAAGTTTGTCAGCCCGGACAACTACAATTGTGTTGACCATTCTAAAGCAATACTTGAGCTTGATGGGGTTCCGAAGCTAATGAGCCTGCTGCTGATAAATGATCGCCAACAAGTTCATGGCCTGAAATTACTTTGTTACCTTGCCTTAAATGTAGGTAACAGTAAGGTCCTCGAGCAAGAACGTGCCTTGAATACCTTAGAGAGGTATGCTCGTCTTGTTCAAACACAATATCCTGATTTGAAGGACCTGCACGCTAAGGCTATACACCACCTCACTCTTTATCAGCCAGGAGCTCAATTGCACAGACAGCCCTTGGGGCTGTAAGTGCCACTGATTGCGTTAATCAAAATAATGCCTTGTAAGTCTTTTGAATGGAAAAGCAAGAGTGTATTGTACTTAGAAAATGATTTATTACATTGTGAAAATATCTAAATTTCAATTCAGTAGCCTAGCCACTGTTATTTGTGGTATTGATTGACTGGTCATCCGAACTATATACACAAGACTGGTTGTATCAACGAGATGAGTAAATTTACGAGTATAAAATCGGAAATGTTGCATATGACATAATTTAGACTTGGTTATATTTGATGTACCAACTTTTCTAATTCTAGTGATTTCTTGTCCTTCCTTTTTTCTCCTCATAAATATCACTGCAATGATTTGATTCTATTTTATAGACTTATGTTCTGTATTTGAATTCTGCGTACAGTTTATAAATGTATAAAGCAATAGTTGCTACTTATGTAGATTAAAGCACGGCATAGACCTTTCCTTTAAAAGAAAATAAATAAAACAAAGCCTTAAATTATGTCAATATGCATCGCTGATTTTACTGTGCATTACTCCCTCTGAATTTATGCTTTTCCCACATGTTGATTCAGGGCCTGTTTGTGTTCGCATTTTTAAGGCAAAAATGTTTTTGTAATTCAAAAACATGTGTAAAATTAATTGTAATCATTAAATTATATTCTTTTGTAACTTTTCCGGAAGCTAAATTAGCTGCTTGTGAAAGTAATACAAGCGTTTTTAGTTTTTTACAGAAGGTTAGAAAACGGCACTCAGGAGTATGGTTCTATTTGAGTCTGCGTGCGTACATATCTACTACATTAAATTTATTGTTCTGATATATGTCTTGAATCTCTTGTCTAAAATCAGAAGAAAGATTAGTCATTTACCTGCATAACCTGAAAAAAAAAAAATCTTAAATTCACTTCATGGATATCAATGCATTTAACTTCTTTTAGTTGCAATTGCAATTCATTTGTACCGACAAATTTTATCACTTAAATGTCCCATTTGTTCAGGGATTCCTTCTAGAGATCTAATTCCTCCAGGGATTATATAATAAGCTAAAGCCATGTATTCCTCAGATTTTACTACTTCTGTTATCAAATTTAGAAGAAAAAGAAAAGACCAGATATCGAATTTGTTGTCCTGTTATTAAGAGAAGGGAGGGTATGGATATTTTGTTTGTTTGATTAAAGCGTAACAGGAGCTTGTACAACATCACTGATGATGGAAGTTGGCGTGAGGATCTCTTGGGATGTACTTTTGAGAGGCAATCTAGTGTTGGCAGTCACAATTTTGATTCAAATTTTATTCTGGCTGCAATGTCTGTATAATTCCTTGTTGTAGTTCGCTCTGTAAATCTACATATAATGCATGGGGTAAAGTTTGGACACAGTTGTCATGTCACGTGTTTGAGTGTCTTCGAAGTTTGCAGCTGGCGTCTGGATCGCCTAGGTAAAAATAGTATATGCACAAATTTGTTTTTGTAAACAGTGAGCATGAACATCTTGCATTATCTTGTGGAAGCATAATATCAGCTTGACATCACTGACGATAAAAGTTGACCTGAGGATATCTTGAGATGTTCTGTTAGCCAATCCAATGTTTTGAGAAGTATTGGTGTGGAGTTCAAGTGGTGATATTACTAGCAACATTGATTCAGAAATTATCCAGCAAGAGTTCTAAAGAATTCCTGGGTATTTATAAACTGCATAAATCTACAGAATAGATTGTCCAAAGCTTATGCAAATCTGAGGAATTAAAAATGTCTCCAAATCGAGCTACCTTTCTTGAGGCAACCTGATGTAAATATTTCTACAAATATGTTGTTTAAAGCCACGAACGCGTAGTTTTATTCTATATTTATTTCCTCCACTCAGAGCGTACATTTTTGCTAAGTTATTCTGAATGGTTTTCATTGCTTTTGCATGCATTATACACACTGAAAAATGTTAAGTAGTCTTTGACCAAGTTGTAAACAGTAATGTGGACTAGTAGGTGACTTGGTCCTCAACATGGTCGAATGTATTTCTGTTTTCTGCTGTAAGTTGAGGTATTTCTATCCAGAAGATACTATCTTTCGTGGAATTAGTGTGATAACTTAGTTAGACCTAATCTGTTAATTGTTATTTAATGTCATCCCAGGAACCTGATCTTGTTGTTGGTTGTAACATAGTAATCCTATTGAAGACGATGGATGAGATGATTAGAGCAGGGGAGACCCTGAATTCCCATTTGGTTCAGTATGCTAAATATTTGTTGTTGTTGTACAGGCCCTGTCACTGGTTTTCAGAAAACAGTATGCAATTAAGTATATCGGCTTTAACTGATTGCAATTTGTACAGACCATTTAAGCACGTGACCAAAATTATTGAGTTGCTCGATTACGTATCTAATACTCTCAAGTTCTGAACAAACATCATTATATATTTAATTGCACACAAAGCGTACACTTGGTTCAGTGGTCCTCCACAGAGATTGATCACCCAAATTCAATTCCCATTTGACAGATAATCGAACTGACCTCTGTCAGTAAAAAAAGAAGTATGTTATATCAAATTTCAAGACAAATTATATTATTCCACACTGAACTTTCATCAGGGAATCATTCTTCCTTTATCGAAAGTAGCGGATCTGCTGTCACTTATTTACTAATGATGGTGTAGGGCTGAGTAACTCATTAAGAAATAAAGGTTTGTAAACTGCCATGCAGTATGTTTTGTCCATTGCCTATAGTTTGAGATTGCACTTTACACAAATTATCACCTGCATTCTTAACTAAAACCCTTGGGAAACAATGTCATTAAGTATTTGAATATTTGTACCTGTATTTTCTTGCCAACACTGTGAACCTTTTTTCTTTGTGGCCCATTCCTGGTGACTTGTATTGAGAGTAACTTTAGCTAGAAGGGAATGATTTCAACTTGGAATTTGCTTAGTTAAACCAAGTAATTAATTGGAAGTGTGATGAAATTAGAAAGTCACAGTCAGTAGTGGTATATGCAATAGAAGACAGTCCATGAATACGCAATCAGAAGTTTCGTGGTTTGAGTGAGGAAAGCGCAATCAGTGAAAAACACATTTCCATGGATGTCAACTTGCAGCTTATATTTGATGAGTAGCCATTATTAAGACGTTCAATTTAAGGAATGCTTTATGTACTTTTAAGTTTGTTCACTTTCTCCTTAGCCCAAAATAAAAAGGAGAAATGAAAAAAAAAAAAAAAAGCATCCTGTTTCCTTTGCGGTGTTAAGGTCATAATCACTTGCAAGTCATAAAGCTGAATTCATTTGGTAAAAAGAAGTACTGTAGCAAGTTTTACAGGGTTAAAGAATGCCGAAATGTCAAACATAATCGTTGAGATATTTTGCAATGATTCAAAGGGTTGGTTTCTTTTATGATCGCAAGGTCTTTGGGGGCTCAAATTCATGATTCTGAATGACATGGTCCATCCATTTCCTCTAGAAGCCTAAGCTCTCTGAGGTTAAGTTCAACGCCTCACTCATGCATTCGATTTAAAGCCCAAACACCATGAATCATTGGCTTCTACCTAACTTCGTTTTCATTCCATTTCTCCACTTCTTTACTTTCCTGCCATTACCAATTGCAAACCAAAATCATTTGTTAGCTATCATTTCAACCTCAACGTGTAAATTGTGCTAGCTTTTTCATATTTTATTCACCCAGAGAAGCAAATCACACTTTAGAATTGTCAATAAAACTCTAACCTTCTTACAGAAGACGCTTAAACTACAAATAATTTTACTACTCATAGCTAAGGATCAAAGAATCTATCGAGAATCATTCTCCACCAATTAAAATTTTAAGATTTAAATTCACTTTTGATTCTTCTAATTTTATGGAAATACACTTCGGTCCTTACTAAATTTGTACATTTGGTTAATATATTATTCAATTATTAATCTTAATTGTTATTGAAAATCTAAATGTAAATTTAAGTTTTGTAGTTGAGCATTATACGAGTTATGTTCATGTCTAATTAGTATTGATTTTTCTGATGATTCTCCTTTAGAAAATACTAATAATAAATCTTAGCATTCGTTGTCTCTTAGTCACCGTACGTTAAGTTTTATTTAATAAATATTAGATAAAATGATGATTTATTAAAATTGGTTAAATTTTAAAAACTGTAAAAACAAATGTACAATTCAATTTTATATGGAATACAGATATATGTTCATGAAATTACCCATAAAAAAATAAATTTAATTAAAAAGCATAGCAATGTTGCCAAACTCACCCATTATTTCTGTATTTTTCTTTGAATCTTGCCATTTTCTTGAATTAAAAGAAAATCTATCCTTTTTAAAAGAAAATAATAATTCCAAAGCTGTAAGGTAAAAACATGTGAAAATTTAATTTACGATTGAAAATTGAAATTTAAAAGTTTATAATATGTTTAAGAAAAGAAAGGTATATATATTTGACTAACATCATAAGAAGTTGGCAAAATTTCTTTTCCTTTTAAGCAGGAGACAGCACTTGTCGGTGTCCCTATATCATATTGTTAAGAATTTTGCTAAGTTCAAAAGTCATTATTCACCAAAAGCATTTTGATATCTCTTGTGTGATGCACCGTTAGTTGACCCGAAAAGGCTACCACATTACTTAGTATTTCACTTCAACCATATCTCTCATATTTCTCTTTCTTAATTATACTTCTTTTTTTTTTCACTTTTATCATCACACTTCAATTGCAGCTCCAGTTCCTCAGGTAGCTAACTACCAACCGCGTCGGCACCCACACTTATATGTGTATCACCTTTAAAATATTATCTATCATATGATATTTATATGGTTAGATTTCAAGATGCATAGTTTTGCTATGAAAATTTAACATTATCCATTTTTGGATTAAATATCTCAGAAATAAATTGAAAACAGAAAACAATTACTTGTGATTTGTTTTGGAACAAAAAGGATATTAATATAAACATCAGTTGTCGAAAAATATATGTAGAGTATAATCATAAGAGAGCAGGTTTGAGAGAATCCAGGCGAAGGTTTTACAGTGGTTTGTATAATCATAAGTTAAAACCAGCTTTTTGACAGCAATGTTATTGCCTCTGATTTTGCTGAGAATCTAATTGACTTTTGATCCTAGAGAAAGGTATAACTGCCTCCACAATGAGAAGCTGTTTGGTTGCAAGAAGTTTCGTGATTTGCAATAATATATATGAAGCTAGTTGTGGCATAATTATGCATCTTTTTGGCTATGGCTATATCATAATTTGCCCAAACAGCCATACATGATAAAGGAGAAGCGTGAGCGTAGGCTAAACACTTAAGCTAATTAATTTATGATGTGGTTATGCACTGTCCCTCTCTTGCTTTTATGGTGTGGTTATGCCTTAGTTCACAGCTGTTCTAATTGAAGTAATAGTGACTTTCACCGTCTTAATTTGGTATATGGCAAAGTAGCAACCTAGGGTAGGACCATCTGTGGTCCTCACCGGAGTTACTGCACACTTTTGTTTGCTAGCTAAGTCAACACAGTGGCTCAAAATTACATGCACTATGTCCAAACAGTTAACATCATCTCGTCTCATCGATCACCATAGGACCGATTGACTTTTTTGGAAGGGTTTGCGTGAGAATTGAGAGCAAATTTAATTTTCCTGATTTATGACTCAATAATGGCCTATGTTATGCCTGATGTATATGTGGTTGTAACAAGTACTAGAGTAGTTGGTGTACGTCATTGTGTGGGTTCTTCTCTCATTTCATTTGCTTTAATTGGTTATCTTTTTCATAATTAGAGAACATGTATATATAAGAAACATAACCAAACTGATAGGAAATTAAATTCAGCTGTTATTATAAACTGTGCAGTCACATCCTCTCTCGCTTGAAAAGCATAATTTTCTTCAAACCCTTAGAACCCCGAACAACTGTTATTGTATATGTATATATATATATATATATAATAAATAAGATGATCACCGCATGCAAGCTGTGGTGATATAGCATAAGCATGGAGTGGTTACTCGGGTGACTGCTATATTAAAGATGATTTTAAAGGTGGTTTAAATTTGGAACCGTATATGTTATACAGAAGGAGAGGACCCTATAGCTTTAGACTTTAATCAGTTATATGAACTTGTCTCTCTCCAATAATGGAGATTTTGGGGAGCCAATTTTAGCCTTTTGGAGGGATTCACCAAATGCATGGTGCTGTCATATGCCAGCGAAAGCATCATCCTCTCATTATACGATAGGACAGGATAATCTTCTTATTCAAACCCTGCCAGCGCTAATATATATCTACCAAAGCCCACTATATACATCATGTATATTTTGAGAAACACACGAGCGTGTGTCCCCATGTGTGATATATAATAATATCATATATATATATATATATATATATATATATATATATATATATTATAAAAGGAATGATCAGCCAAAATTAAATGGAATTCGTAACTTGGTGCAGTGTATGGGTGCTTCTCCTCTTTATCGTATTCTACTCTTTGACCACCTGATATAGAAGACAGCTACTACAAGGATAAAGGAGATAAAAGATAAAAGAACAAGGTAACTGCATCTGATAAAAAAAAAAACTATTCACTGACTTGCACAAATTTAGCAGCACTCAATAATCATGGAGAATATATCGTTATTCAAACTTTGGCTGATGAAAACAAATACATCAATAGGAATAATAGCTTCGGGGGAGGGGGATCGTCACAAATCTTTAGCTACAAATCTCCTGTACTATCAACATCATTCTATTTTCTACTAACATGAAAAAGGGTTCAAAAAATCAAAAAGAAAGAATTTACAGTTCATATATGCTGAAATACATCAAAATTTTCCCCGGTTAGATCTTCTGAAAGTGAAGTTAATGGAAAGCTAGTGAAATCTATAGAATTGCGAGTCTGAAGCTGCCCGTCTTCCCATGGACTTGTCTTAAAATCCTCGGATTTTGTGGCATTTACTTGGAACTGAAACAAAGGGTCAAATTTGTTGTCACCCTCCCACGAGAAACTTGCATTTTCCATCATGCTACTAATATGACACCCTCCTCCAGCGTAAATGGTGCTCATGTTTGAGCTATTGCTGGAACTTTCTTTCACCTGCTCATTCATGAGCAATGAACTGATTTTGGAAGCTGAATTGTTGTCCGAAAACTCCGTCACCGACACATTCCCATGATCAGAATTGGTTAGACTTGGCAATGAAAGGAATCCGTAGCTTGAATTGGGTCCAAAAGGACTCTGATCAGATGCTTTAAGGATTGTCTGATACTGACTCACGGGTAAGTTAAAACCAGACTGTGCAGCACCCATTGGAAAATCATAGTAGGATAACGGGTCCAATGCTGGCTTGTTGAAGAACATTTCTCTTGAAGCTTCAGTTAGTCCTCCATCATAGTAATTGGAATCTATTAGAAGTGTTGTTCCCTGTGATGAAGGGAAAGTTAATGGAACTGAAAGGCCTTGAGACAGTGGTGTTTGCATAGGTGCTGTCTCTGTGATTTTCTTTTCTTCCTTAACATGACCTTCTGTTAAAGGCTTGTGTGTATTTGGGTCAATCCCTTGTTTCAGAAGCTTCTTCTTTAGACATGAATTCCAGAAGTTTTTAATCTCATTATCTGTTCTCCCTGGTAACTGTGCTGCTATTTGAGCCCACCTGATATTCAGAAGAAAACAAATTCACAACCAATCAATGGTTAACCGTTTAAACAAGAAAAAAATGATTTACTTAAATCGTATATATATTGAACATGCTTCAATGGATTACCTGTTTCCAAGAACTTCATGGAGACTGATTATAAGATCCTCCTCCTGCTGTGAGAACATCCCTCTCTTTAAATCAGGCCTCAAATAGTTTATCCATCTCAACCTGCAACTCTTTCCACATCTCTGCAATCCTGAGAGTAATGAAATGAGTTAAGTAGTCTCTCCCTTGGTTTTTGTTTTGAAGGAGTGGAAAAAGAAGAAAGAATAGGTAAGTTGTTACCAGCTAGTTTGGGAACCGAACTCCAGCATCCAACTCCAAATCTGGTTATGTAGTTGAAGAGCTTCTCATCTTCTTCAGGGGACCATAAACCTTTCCTCAATTTTTGCTTTACACAACAGGAATGGCGACCCATCTGTGAGAGAGAACAGAGGGAACGGCGATGTTACTTAATATTGGAGGAAGAATGTAAGCTTTGAAGTGGTGAGTGGCTCTATATAGCGTGAAATATTACCCAGTGGTCGTGTCATTTATAAATGTTTGACGAGGTAGAAATATTGTTATGTTGTGGGGGTGGAAAAAGAGTAACCTAAACTAATTGTGTTCATTTAAAGAGAGGAGGCAAAATCATAAATCATACTTAGGATTGAAGTTAAGAGAGAGAGAGAATGTAGAACCCTGAGGAAGGTGCAGCAATCAAGTGGGTTTTACGCAAATCCGCTGCTGCTTTTGCATTGGAATAGATTGGTTTTTAAGATATCTCTATTTCTAGAAAATTAAAAAATAAATAATTAAAGGGAATGATTCTATAAACATACACTGATTTTTATTAATTACCAATTAAGCACTAACTACTCAGTCTGTTTTATTTTCGATTCCGTCTGAAATATAACCTCATATAGCAAATGATAATCATGTACATGTATATATATATATATATATATATATATATATATATATATATATATATTCTGCATGGCGCTTTATTTGATTAATAACAATATGGTGACCTCATAGCACATAATTCATCTTCAGTTTTACCTTTTGACAATGTGATCCAATGCATGTGTCATTTGAGAAGGTTGCGTCTTGGGATTATTAGAATTAATTAAGATGTAAGGAGGCTAAGGTACTTATGTTTAGTGTGGGACACAGACGTAGATAACTGTTACCTTTTACCTCTTTTATTTTTTAAATTTCGTCTTTCAATATATAATCTTCTTACCAATACAAACTTAGTCTTTGAAATGAGAACAAAATCCTAATTTTTTTATTTCTTTATATTTGTTGGGCATGTCTGGTTTTAGTTCTGTGAACGTTAAGAATACTATAAAATCAACCGACAGCGGTTCATGGAAAGGTTTGTGGGGTCGAGGGAGGACATATTGACTCTAAATTTTTAAAATAAAAATAAAAAATGGTGGTTTATTAATTTGAGAGTCCGATAAAAAGAGTAAACCTATGCAATTTCAACCCTGGTTTCTTCCCTAACATCTTTTCTTTCTTACCAATTTACCATTTTCTGCAATTGCCATGATAACTTCTCTCTCGGAGAGTTTGGCCAATCATGGCAATTATATTTACAGATAAGTTCTTCTCCAACCAATAATAGATTATGTATGACAATGCTACCTAGCACAATGTTTTTGTATAATCTGCGTTTTACTGATTATTTTAGCTTATAATACAAGTTAGTTGATCATTCAATTTTTAAATAAAGTCTCTTTATCTTTCAGAGAAGATTTTTGTCGCCATGCATCGAACCAACACCAAGCAATCATCAAACTCACCATATTTTTTTTTCCTTTCAGAATTAGCCTTCACAATTGACATTCATGAGATAACAAAAGATTCTTGTCTGTGTCAAAATGTTTCATGCTTCTTCTGCTATATATATAAAATTATCATTTACTAATAATTAAATCAACGTTAAACATTAAGTTGTTTTGTTAATCAATACAACTTTTCTTCACAACGATTAACATACTAATATAAATATTACAATGTTTATGCACAAATACATTAATATATATCCTCTGACTTTTCTCGTAAGAAACAAATTATTAAATTGTTAAAATTAATAAACGAATCATAAATTTATGTTTTATTTTTTAAATTATTTTCATTATTAAAATTGTTTAAGCACTGTCTTATCAAGACACTAATTGAATCCCTTATAATTCTAAGACGTGATTCTTTTCTTACCAATAACCAATTTTCATGTAAAAAAATATTTAGAGTAAGTAGTCATTTATATTTTATTTGGACTAAAGTGAGGGTAAAAAAAATTAGTTAGATAGAATAATATAATTGAAAATTAAAGAACATTAAACAAGTTTATATATTACTAATATTTTATTTTATTTAAAAATTATTATTTTATCAAAATACAAAACTTAAATGTTAGTAAAAAGTACATTAACAACATGAACTTATGCATTTGTGGTATTGTATTTATTAATAAGCATTAATTAAAAAAGTAATTATATAATTGATTATGTATAATTTTATTTTCAAACCTCTTAATTTTTAATGAAATTTTTTAGGTTTCATTAAATTTTAAGTTTCTCCTGATATTTTCAATTGAGTTCTTAATCATTTTTTTTTTATTTTGTCCAGCATTAAAATATTTATATTTTTCATTTAAGTTACAATTGTATAATTTTCATTAATTAGAAGGTCTAATTATTATCATATTTATGATCTTGCTTACTTATTTTCATGTATTACGAAATATGAGAAATTTTCGTTAATATAAAATGATATTACATGACAAATAATTTTTATTATTTTAATTAAAAATATGTTAAATTACTTTATTGTTTTGCTTTTAAATGGTTTTCATGTTGTCACCTAAACTGGGTAATGGATCGTCATTCTCAACGCCATTAACACAAATAATTATGAGAGTTCATTCTTATTCAACAGTTTTTAATAAATGTAAATAAAAATAATTTCTCACTTTTTTACAACCACAATATTGTTTTATAATTTTAATATGTAGAGATAAATAACATAACGATAGAGTAATATAGCAATCATGTTACCCAATTAACAAAAAAAAAAATAAAAATTTTGAGTACTTATTAAAATAAAAACTAATAATAAAAACTCAATTAAAAATACCAAAATTTATAAGAAGCTTGTGACTTAATTAAGCCAAATTTTTATGTGTATAACTTTATCTTTTTATGTTTATTGGATTTCTATGTTTAATTTAGTTTGCATCCCTTTTTTTCTCTGTTTGAATATTTAGTTTTATCATTTTTATCATTATCATTATTATTATTATTATTATTATTATTATTATTATTATTATTATTATTATTATTATTATTATATATATGGATTTGTTAATTTACTTAAAGTTTTTTTTATTGATAGATTCTAACAAAATGTATCGAACTTTCGGTTAAAAAAAATCTCTATTAAAAAAATAATCGAGATTTTAATAATTTTAAAATTTAATTTAAAATAAAAAATAAAATAAAATATGTTTTTTAAAATAAAAAATAATACACGTGATAACAATCATGGATGATAAATAACTACTAATAATACATAATGATAAATAATTACTTTTTATTTTTTATTTTAAATTAAATTTTAAAATCATTAAATCATCTTTAAATTTAAATATGTTTTTTAGTAAAGATTTTTTATAACAAAAATTTAATACATTCTCCTAAAATGTACCAACTAAGTATATTAATAAGTAAACCAATTCATATTCTTAAAACTGAAAAATGTATCCAACATTTTATATAAAAAGACAAATAAAGATATATTTGTATACGAGTATAACGGTTTGTTGATACATAATTATGTCATATTACCATATATTATAAAAAGTATTAAAACTTAGTTATACTAATAGTTTAATATTTGCTAAGATAAACTAATAAGATTTACTAGTTGGAAAGTATAAAGTTTTCCTATAATATATTGAGTAGGAGACTTTTAACTGGTTGCGTTGAATTTTGAGCATGACGGAAGATAGTTATCTCCGTTTGAAAGGAGCAGCAACAAAGAAACATATCACACACTAACTTTATTAATGTGATTTAATGTGTAAGCATTTCATGTGTGTACCGGACAATGGCATCCACATTTCCTATTTTTTGCCCTTTCTTTACAAAATTGGACATAACGCTAACTTCAACACATTCATAACCAGGGACTTCGAAATTGAAAGAATAACAACACCTATTAATATATATACGCATATACTTTTCTATTATAAATAGAGACTGCTTTAAGTTATAGTTATTACACTCCAATCAATGGGATAGCAAGACAACACCGATACTCAAGCAAATGAGCTATAATAAAATATCACATTAAATCATATACTCTACTTATTTAATCATACTTACGTTAATCACTTTGACGTAAACGTCATATAGTTAGTGTCAATAAATCTTCTATTTCTTTCCATATAATAATTGCTCTTTAAAAATATATTTAAACATTTTTTAATACATCATAAAAAAAATAAGGGTATAATTGAAAAAAAAAAAAAATATATATATATATATATATATATCATTCGAAAATTTTAAAAATATATATATAAGTGAGATTTTAAGTAATTATTCTTTAAAACAATATTAAGAACTTAATTATTCATGTATTAATTTTTATGATTTCTTTCATAAATAATAAGTATATTTCTCATACAATATATGTGTGCTTATTATTCGTACACTTCACTCGGTAGATTTATATTTTCTTTCCTTTCCTATCTATCTTTTTATTCTTATTATTTTTCAACTTTTATTGTTTAATATCTCGGATATAATAATTTTATTTCATAGCAATATCTCCCTTAAAGGAATGGCCGTTCGACCGTGGTAATGAAGTCCTGATTTAATTTTACCAAACACACTTTTATAATAAGGTACAAAATAAGAGTTTATTATAAGAGGAGAAAACATATAATCTTAACTATTAAATTTAAATTAAAGATTGTCAGAGTAACATTCTCTTACTTTCATAACGTCTTTTTATCCTCTCAATTTTCATGTTTTATTTTATCCTGTTTTTCATTTTTCTACTTTTTCCTGTTTTCTTCCTTTACTTGCACTTTTTAAAAGCAAATTGAAGATTATATAATAAATTTTACATTGCTAATTAATTCATTCCTTTTCTCTCCAATTATAACAAGGAACAATCAAATTACGAAACTAAGATTGTAAATGTTGAGATGTTCGAATAATTCTTATTCCCATAAAAGTAAAATAATAATAAAAGAAAAAGTAAAGAAAACACCAAAACTGGATAGAATGTTACTTGACCAGGTTTTTATTTAGATAATTTGGGTCCAATAGTCACTCTTCCATCATCTACCCTTTTGAAAATAAATGATTTGTTCCCTATGTCCTCTGTATAGAGAAATAATATATATATATATATATATATATATATATATATATATATATATATATATATATATATTATAAAGTGACTTGTGACAAAGTTGGAAGAGAAAATGGAAAGAATTGTGGTTCAACTTTTTTTCTTACTAATAATTGCTGATAAAAAATAATATATGCATATATAATAAAGTAAATTTAAATTTCATATTTTAAAAATAATAAATTTGATATATATTGTTAATATAAAAATACGTATATAATTAATAGATAAAAATTCATTATAGATATATTTTAAAATAATCAATATAAAATAAAAATAATTAAATAAATGAAAATTTAATTATTGTGTAGAAAACATTTATATATACCAATGATTTTCTTTTAAAAATAAAATAAAAGTCATTCAAAAATATTATTCATATGCATATATTGCGTAAGAAATTGATAAAAAATATTTATTCTAAGTTCAATTATAAGTATAACTTTAAAATTACTAAATAATACATTTTTATTTAATATGATGATAAATAAACTCATTTTTATAGATATTTTTTATATTTATTTTTATTTTAATGCATTGACTGGATTTGGATATAAATATAAATAATATACAATTTTAAAATTACACAAATATGAGTATGTATATATTTCTTTTATTTTTATCATCATAACTATTTTAGTATCTCTCACCATTCTCATATTATGATCATTTGCCATGAATTTTTTTAAGTAATTTACAATATATATATATATATATATATATATATATATATATATATATATATATATGGGTTTGTTAAG